>NC_055998.1:17119166-17342792 GCF_018446385.1 Zingiber officinale
GACTGGTAGGCGGGGTTTTCTAAACCGTGTCCTATATAACCAAAGCTTTGGAGCTTGGTTAAGACTGGCGAAATTGGACTTGGTTAAAGTTTAATTAGTAGTCTACTAATTCTCAAGTGCTTGTGGCTATTGTAGTGAGGTTTCTCCACCCATAAGGAAGTTTAAGATAGTCGGAGTTTACCGGGAGCCAATCCACCGACGGATTGAGGGATCACCCATCTTACGGACAACCGTGGAGTAGGAGCCCTAATCTTTGAACCACGTTAAACAACGTGTTAGTGGTTTGCATTTCCTTTCTTAGTCTAAGTCTTTGGCTTTCGTATTTGTATTTGTATTGTTTGTATTCCGATGTGCTAACAAATACATAGGAAGCGAGTATTTGGGGGTGCCGTCTATCCAACCCCCCTTCTAGCCGACCACCAATCCTCTACAGAGACTACCTACTATGATTGACTTTAGGTCACTCTCCCTTAGGGTCTAGGACTATATCCTGTATCGACTCCTAACCACCTGCATTTTGCCGATCACATCTTGCGATATTGCGATGATACAACCCTCCCATTCCTTCTTCATATATGCACTTTGCTAGTGTCTTGACATCAACATTACATTACACATATTCCAGAATGTCATTCATGTTGGTTGCTACACCTGGATTACGTTCTGTTCCCCTGTACAAACATTTGTACAAGCACAGAACTTAACCTAGCTACCCATGTGCTCTACTGAAGTTAAACTTGGATTGCAAACGATGCTTAACATTATTAATCCAAGTTGCTCTTCAGAAGTTAAACTTGGATTGGAAACGATACTTAACATTTTACTCCAAGTTTAATCTATGTGATCTTCCTAAGTTAAACCATATTACAGAAGTTATTTAAATATCTATTTCAAAAATTGGCTTCCAGGTTAAACATGGCGAGACACTAGGCCTTCTTGGTTATGGGATCATCCACCACTTCCTAGATGATCCTGTCCGAACGGCTGACTCAACAAACGCTGGGCACGTGGCGCTCTCCGGTTGCTGATGTGGGTCTTCGACTGGTCGTACAAAGCTCCGGCGACCCTGCACAGAAGTCGGGCCAGGAAGGGGTTCCCAGCGGCGACCCTCTGACGCTCAAGTCAGGCAAGCAAGCGGTAAAGAAAGGGGCTCCAAAGCTTGTAGAATGCGTACCTCTGGCGAAGTCTGCGGCTCTTTATATAGAGCGGTGAAAGAGCTACTACACGTCCACCGAGGCGCGTACATGTCCGCAACCCATACCTCGGCACGTGCCTGTCAGAGAGCTTACCTGACGCCATACTGCTACAGTCCAATCACGTCTTCGATGGGACAACAGAACAACTCGTTGTCAGACTTGGAGTATGGCCTAGCCATAGGACTTGACGGCTGTCAGAAGATGTTCCTATCCTGTTAGGATGTATACTAAAAGCCTAGCTTTTGGTATAAACATTTATCTAGAAATAAGAATCACATTGGTCAAATGTCTACATTTATGATAAATGTAGTTGTTCAATTAATTTATATTGTAGATAACATGGTGTGTGGTGTCACACACAGAATATCATGTTATCGGTTCCTTATAAATTATAAACAGTAGCTCACGACCAAGATGGAAAGGAACAAACCATTGGAAGGTCGTAGTGTAATTAGGTATTAGTTTATCTTAATTATATAATTACACTAGTACACTTAGAGTGTATTGAGTAGGACCATTTGAGGTCGTTCCTTTTATACTGACTTTATGAAGGAACAAAGACCTCAGTTATTATGGAAGTGTGTGCTCTTAATCCTAATATAATAACAAGCACATATATTTGATATTTATTTCTTTAATTTATCAATGGGTGAGATTTAGTTCGATGAATCAATAAGCCCGATAAATTGGGAAATGATATCACTTATAGTGTGTGTTGTTGATTATAGAAGGAAATTGTGTCCTAGTAATCTAGGTTGAGAATGTCCCCAAGAGGAGCTCATAAGGATTGTCATGTTAAACCCTGCAGGTGGACTTAGTCCGACATGACGATGAAGTTGAGTGGTACTACTCATGGAGCTAGATATTAATTAAGTGAGTTGTCAGTAACTTACTTAATTAGTGGACATTTGTTATCTTAAACACAGGGAGACTAACACACTCATAATAAGAAGGAGCCCAAAATATAATTTGGGATTGGTGCGGTAGTTCAATAATAGTTCTTTAGTGGAATGAATTATTGTTGATGAAATTAAGTTGTGTGTTCGGGGCGAACACGGGATGCTTAATTTCATCGGGAGACCAAAACCAATTCCTCCTCTCGGTCCCTATCGTAGCCTCTTAATTATAGAGTACTATACCCACCTATACCCACCTTCTTACCCATCCTATAGGGGCCGGCCAAGCTAGCTTGGAGACCAAGCTAGGGCCGGCCATGGGTATGTTCATGGGTGAATTCATGTGGCCGTCCCTATTAAAATAAAAAGGAATTTTAATTTTAAAATGTGGATAATATAATTTAAAAGAGAGTTTAAAAATTTAAATCCTTCCTTTTATAAGATTCTACAAAAGATTAAGAGAAGAGTTAAAATCTCTTTCCTTATTTGTAGATTAAAAGGTTGATTTTAATTTTGGTAAAAACTTTCCTTTTAATTATATTCATGATTTAAAAGAAAGTTTAAAAATTAAAAATTCTCTTTTATTAGTTTCTACAAAAGATTAAGAAAAGATTTAATATCTTTCCTTATTTGTAGATTGAAAGGAGATTTTAATTTTTAGAGATAACTTTCCTTTTTGGAAATTATCCACATGTTTAAAAGAAAGATTTTAATTTATAAAATTTCTTTTTATTAACCAATCATGAAGGGATTAAAATTATTGGAGAAATTTTTATAAATTTCTAGAAACAAATTAGGAAGTTTTAATTTTTGTTTTAATTAAAACTCTCCTTGTTTTAGGGAGAAGAGTGGCCGGCCATTATAATTTGAAAAGAGAAAATTATTTTAATTAAATAAATTTTCCTTTTCAATGGCAAAAGAATTAAGGAAGTTTTTATTAAATTTTCCTTATTTGCCAAGACCAAGGATTATAAAAGAGGGGGTAGAGGAGGCTTCAAGGCTAACGACTCTATTCTATTTTTCCTCTCTTTTCTCCTTGGGTGTGCCCTTTCTTTCCTCTCCTCTCCTTTGTGTGGCCGAAACCTTCTCATGGTGGAGATAGCTTTGGTGGCCGGATCTAAGAAGGAGAAGAAGGAGAGAAAAGAAGCCTCTTTTCTAGCATCCCTTGGAGCATGGTGGTGGTGGCCGAACCTCTTCATCCTAGGAGAAGTTTTGATGGCCGAAACTTATAAGGAAGAAGAAGGTGCTTGGTGGTTCTCATCTCGGAAGATCGTTGCCCACACAACGTCCGAGGTTAGAAGAGGAATACGATAGAAGATCAAGAGGTCTTTCTAAAAGGTATAACTAGTAATTTTTGTTTCCGCATCATACTAGTTATTTTTGGAAATAATACTAAATACAAGAGGCATACGATTCTAGAGTTTCGAATTTGTTTTCGATATAGTGTTCTTTTGTTTTTCTTTCCCTTGTGATTTGATTGTTCTTTTCGGTTAACCTAAAGTTATTTTAGGAAATTAAATATTAGCTTTCCATAAAAGGTTTTGTCTAGTCGGTGGTGGTTGCTCCCATATCCAAGAAGGCCATGTGCCTCGCCACGTCAGTACTGGGAACCAATTATGGAAATTAATATTTAATGGAATTAATAACTTAAGGTGATTTGGGTCGAACGTGTTAAGTTCCGCAGGAGACCCAAGTCAAAACCTAAAAGAACGAATAGATTAAGTTTTGGATCAAACGTGTTAAGTTCCGCAGGCGATCCAAAATTTAATTTAAAAGAACACATGGTAGCTAGGAAAAGGTTCAGATCTTTGTACAAAATTTTTGTACAGTGGAACCTCTAGGTTTTCCGAGTAGCAACCAACATGTCCTTCACCCACCGCCCGTCCGGGACGTCTGTCCGACCGGCCGGCGCGAAGAGCGTCGTCCGGACGGCCTTCCTCTCCTGCGCCGGCCGGGCGGCACGCCCGTCATGGCCTTCCTCCTGCTGGGGAGACTTCCGGGCGAGTACTACGTAAGGACTGTTAGTAGTATGTTATCTTCTCTGAGGCCTTCCGCTCGACTCTTAGTTATTGTTTCAACTGAGCGTCGGAACCTCGGCCCCTGTCATGGCACCTCTTACTGTTGGATGCTCATCGGTGGTCCGATCGGTCTTTTCTCCCAAGTCCGGTCGGCTCACCCTTCGCCGATGGGCCCCCCGGCCCCTTGATCTCCACGTGGCGTTGACCCCTTGCAATGAGGTCCTCTGCCTTGACCACCGGATCACTTGCCTCCCCCTCAAGTCTAGTCGAAGGAGGCGAAGTCCGACTGACTGGACTGCCGATCTGCCTGAGCAACGATCACTGCATTGGGCCGCTCAGCCAGGCCTAAGGATACTCGTCCGTTCGGCGGTATCTGGTCCGTGCCTTGTGATCTCTGGGAATCCATGTCCAATGATCTCCCCTACTATTCATCACGTGTGCTGCGCACGGTAAGGGGAGCTCATTAAATGCGGCCAGTATCTCGCTGACACGTGGCGATCGTACGTTTGTCAGCGTATGGCGGTGGCGTCACTTCCGATGGGACAGTCGCCGTTTGAAATGAACGGCTGGATGACGACCTTGATATCGGTGACCTGGATCGGACGGTGGAAATTGATGGCGGCCGCCCATATAAAGCTCCCGACCCCTGCTCTTCGCCGCATTTCGACCTCCTCGTTTCCAGACATCCCGCTGCTCCTCCTTTCGCCGGCGACCCTGCGTTTCGGCTTTCCGGCGACCCTACAGCTTCTTCAGACCATCTTCCTTGCTCGTAAGACCCTTTTTCTCGCTCCCAACGTTTTCTTCTTTCTGTTAATCGTCTCCTTCGGTCGGTTTCCATCCATTCCTTGCTTGAACCTTCCCCTTTCGTCCCGCATTCTTGTCTTTCGATCATGACTAGTACTTCACAGTCGACCAGCGGTGCTCCGGGTCTTTGGTATTCGACCATGGAAAGCCGGTTCGACGAGGAGGACGCCTTGCGCCTCACTTGAGCCTATGACCTGCCGGCCGACCACCAAATAGTGTTAGCCACACCGGCCGATCGGCCTCATGAACTGCCGCCCGGCACCGTTCTTTTCTTCCGAGACCAATTTCTGGCCGGACTGCGTTTTCCACCCCACAAATTTTTCTTACAAGTTTGCAATTATTTTCGCATTCCGCTCGGCCAGGTAGTTCCCAACTCTATTAGGCTGCTGAGCGGAGTGATAATTTTATTCAAATTGAACGGCATCCCCCTAGACCCAAAAATTTTCCACTACTTCTACTATCCCAAGCAGGCCGAGTGGGGAACTTTTGTTTTTCAATCTAGGATAGGTTTCATCCTCTTCGATAGCATGCCGAGCTCCAACAAACATTGGAAGGAGCATTTCTTCTATGTACGTTTTCCCGAGCCGCCACCTTTCCGTACCAAGTGGCAGACGGCGATGCCAGCGCAGCCGGAGCTCGGCAAATTTAGAGGCGACGCGGCCTACCTTCATGCAGCCGAACGACTGGTTGGTCAGCGTTATCATATTGACAAGCTGCTCCTTCCGGGAGTAATGCACATATTCGGCTTGTCTTCCACTCCAGCCGATCTGCCCTACAGCATGAGTAAGTTCCCTTATCTTCCCGCTTATTTTGTTCTAACTAATTTATTTCTTGCTTCCGCAGCTGAAGTCATGTGGCGCGCCAAGGCAACCGAAAAGCTCAAGCTGAAAGCCGCTCAGATTGAGGCGGTGAAGAACAAGGAGGTCGCCGAGCGGGGCCTTGGATACGCTGATCCGACCGGCGAAGCAAGTGAGGGGACTCAGGATGTCCCTGAAACCTTAGCAGCCACTACCTCTCAAGAGGCGGCGGGCGGCACAGATCCTTCTACCCAAGCTGAGGTGGAGGGCCGTTCAGCCGACGATGTTCCGCTAGTCACTCGGAAGCGCCGACGACCGGAATCTGCGTCTGCCTCCACTCCACTTGATGAACCACAGCCCGAGCGGGGCACGGATGCTCCGGTGTTGTCCGGGATGGTTTCCCTCGAGAGCACTCCGACCCCACATGGCTCTCCGAGGGCTAGCTCTGAGGTGCCGACATCCAGCCCTTCTAGAACTCTGCGTCGTATCAGGCGTTTGGGCGAGCTTCCCTCCTTGTCCACCGGTAAGGCTGATGCCTCTTAGAGCGAGCCGAGCGGCTCGAATTTAATTAAGACCGTTCTGCGCCTCCCCTCAGAGGCATACATGGCTGCTGCTGATCGGCCAGTGGTCCCCGAGCAGCAGATCACCTTGACGGGTCCTCTTGCAAAAGCTTGGGAGGACGCTCGGCGCCGCATAAAAGCAATGACTCCCGGGCAGCTCGGCGATAGCAACCTCCAACAGGCCACCGGGGTATGCTCTTCTTCTTTATTCGTGTAATTGAATTAAGTTGTTAACCTATTCACCTTTGCTCGTAGAACTGGGTGGAGCAGATTGCCATTAGCAATCGGTTGGCCGAGCTGGAGGATGAACTGAGAAAACTTAAAGCCGCCGGGGACAACCAACAATCGACGGCCGCTCTGGAGAAGGCCAAAAAATCACTGGAAGCCGAACGGAAAAGGGCTTCCGATCTGGCGAGCAAGGTCGTTCGGCTTGAGGCGATGATCAAGCAACGAGATAAGGAGATCAAGACGGCGACCACCCGGAACGGGCCATCGATGATATGGACCGAATGAAGGTGGAGATCCGAGGGCTGGAGCAACGCATCAAGGATCTGGATGCTCTGCTGGCTACCGAGAAGGAGAGCCGCTCGGCCGATCTCCAAAGATTTGATGGAGACTTGAAGGATCTCCAAGCCGCCAGCGACGCTGCCCATGCCGCGCTCAAAGAATATCAAGAGGGGGAGTCGGCCCGTTCTGACGAAGTGAGGAAGGCGTATCTCCGCTCGGAAGATTTCGGAGAGAAGTTTACCGACAAGATATCCCTCACTTTCGAAGAGGCGATCAAGGCAGCGGTGGATTACCTGAAGACCAAGGGGCACCTGCCCGCCGAGCTGGCCATCCCTCCCGAGGACCTCGAGTCCGTGATGGGCGCCATCCCAGACACTCTTTTTGACTTTGACGCGTGATAAGCGTTTTTTCTTTTTATGAACTTTTTTGTATTCCAGCCGTTCGGCCCAACTTATTTTTGTAGTAACTTTTTTGGTTCACCCAGTGCATAATAGATAATCTTTTCTCTTCCTTCAACTTCTGTTTTGGCAAGAAATTTTTCTCTCGTCACGACTGAAGTGTTCTTTAAAACTCTTCCGCTCGGTACCACGCTCTACCAGACAAGTTGATTGTCTTTAATGTCTTTTATCATGCGACTGAGCAGCCGCTCGGCGTTCTAACTGACCAACTTTTGCTTCGTGCCTTACCCCCAAAGGGGTTTTTCGTACATATTTGATAAGCGAGCCGCTCAGCCGTATGTTGGTCTTAACGACCAGGCTATCGTTGATCGTATCAAGTGAAAGGTTATCCGCTCGGACGTTTATAGACGCCGGCTCGTCTCTCGATATTTAACGTCGGAGCTCGACGGTCTTCTGCTCGGACGTTTATAGACGCCGGCTCGTCTCTCGATATTAGCTCGACGGTCTTCCGCTCGGACGTTTATAGACGCCGGCTCGTCTCTCGATATTTAACGTCGGAGCTCGACGGTCTTCCGCTCGGACATTTATAGACGTCGGCTCGTCTCTCGATATTTAACGTCGGAGCTCGACGGTCTTTCGCTCGGACGTTTATAGACGCCGGCTCGTCTCTCGATATTTAACGTCGGAGCTCGACGGTCTTCCGCTCGGACGTTTATAGACGCCGGCTCGTCTCTCAATATTTAACGTCGGAGCTCGACGGTCTTCCGCTCGGACGTTTATAGACGCGGCTCGTCTCGATATTTAACGTCGGAGCTCGACGGTCTTCCCGCCGGACGTTTATAGACACCGCCTCGTCTCGATATTTAACGCCGGGCTCGGCGGTCTTCCGTTCGCGTTTATAGACGCGGCTCGTCTCGATATTTAACGCCGGAGCTCGGCGGTCTTCCGCTTGGAGCTTATAGACGCCGGCTTGTCTCTCGATATTTAACGTCGGGCTCGATAGTCTTCCGCTCGGACGTTTAAAGACGCCGGCTCGTCTCGATATTTAACGTCGGAGCTCGACGGTCTTCCGCTTCGGACGTTTATAGACGCCGGCTCGCTCTCGATATTTAACGTCGGGCTTGACGGTCCGCTCGGCGGTTTATAGACGCCGCTCGTCTCTCGATATTTAACGCCGAGCTCGGCGGTCTTCCGCTTGGACGTTAGAGGCCGGCTCGTCTCGATATTTAACGTCGGGCTCGACGATCTTCCGCTCGGACGTTTATAGCGCGGCTCGTCTCTCGATATTTAACGTCGGAGCTCGACGGTCTTCCGCTCGGGCGTTTATAGACGCCGGCTCGTCTCTCGATATTTAACGTCGGAGCTCGACGGTCTTCCGCTCGGACGTTTATAGACGCCGGCTCGTCTCTCGATATTTAACGTCGGAGCTCGACGGTCTTCCGCTCGGACGTTTATAGACGCCGGCTCGTCTCTCGATATTTAACGTCGAAGCTCGACGGTCTTCCGCTCGGACGTTTATAGACGCCGGCTCGTCTCTCGATATTTAACGTCGGAGCTCGACGGTCTTTAAGGCTAACTTTGACACTGCCGATCGGCAGAACACTTGGCCGTCCTTTGAATTAATTTTGCTTCCTGCATTACAAGGACACGGGCGACTGACATATACAAAAATGATTTACATTCGTGCACCTTTCACCCCGCTTGATAAGGCTGGAGATGATTTGCACTCCACGGTCGATCCAGCTGCCGTCCGTCTTCATCCTCCAAATAATATGCGCCCGAGCGGAGTTTTTCAATAACCTTGAAAGGACCCGCCCAAGGAGCTTCCAGTTTGCCGACGTCGCCGACCGGCTTGACTTTCTTCCAAACAAGATCGCCGACCTGGAATGATCTGGGATTACACGGCGGTTGTAATTTTGCTTCATCCGTTGCCGGTACGCCATCAGCCGGACGGACGCCTTGGCTCTTTCTTCTTCTATCAGATCCAGCTCCATGTTCCTCCGCTCGGCGTTGTCCTCATCGTAATTTTGAATCCGGACGGACTCCACGCCAACTTCGACCGGAATGACCGCCTCGCCGCCATACACCAAATGGAACGGCGTGACGCCCGTCCCTTCCTTCGGCGTCGTTCGGATGGCCCATAAGACGCCCGGCACTTCATCCGGCCAACTTCCCCCCAAATGGTCGAGCCGAGCGCGCAGAATACGAAGAATCTCCCGATTGGCTACTTCGGCTTGACCGTTGCTCTGGGGATAAGCCACGGACGTGAAGTGTTGCTCGATGCCGTAACTTTTACACCAATCCTCTAGCACCTTCCCTGTGAATTGCCGCCCATTGTCGGAGACCAATCGGCAAGGGATGCCGAACCGACAGATGATGTGTTGCCAAATAAATTTTTTGACCATCTGTTCGGTGATCTTGGCTAACGGCTCGGCCTCCAGCCACTTGGAAAAATAATCGACCGCTACTAGCAAAAATTTCCGCTGCCCGGTCGCCATCGGAAATGGACCGACAATATCCATTCCCCATTGATCGAACGGACACGAAACTGTTGATGCCTTCATTTCCTCTGCCGGTCGGTGGTTGAAGTTATGGTACTTCTGACATGAGAGGCACGTCGACACGGTCCGAGCGGCGTCTGCTTGTAAAGTCGGCCAAAAGTACCCGGCCAAGAGGATCTTCTTGGCCAACGATCGTCCGCCCGGATGCCCTCCACACGATCCTTGATGTACTTCTTGGAGGATGTAAGCCGAGTCCTCCGCGCTCACGCATTTCAACAACGGGCGTGAGAAAGCCTTTTTGTAAAGCTGATCGCCGATGAGTGTAAACCCTCCTCCTTAATAAATGGGCTTCGTTCCGGTCGGACGGTGTGGCTCAGCGGAGGAACTCTATGATGGGTGTCCGATCGCTTGGAAATGTGAGGCCTTCCATCCGGTCGGCGTGCGCCACCAGTACTTTTTCAATTGATTCTGAATGGCGGCGGCGTTATTGAGCTCATGAGTCGGCTAACTCATCGGTGCTTGATTTTACGCTCGGGTATCTTCGGACAATAACTTCTCTAAAATCAACTTTGAGCTTCTCGAAGGCTTGGCGAGAGCTTGAGCCGGCGCTATTGATTCGAAGGTACGGAGGCTGAGTGGCCTGCGAATCTGGTGGAGTGTTACCGTCCGACGCCTACATGCGGTGACATAAGCCGACTATGAGGGCCTCATATTCGCTTCGTTGTTGGTAGCTTTATAATCCAGCAGGACGGATAGGTGCATCTTTTCTTCTTGAGGAGAGAGCAATATTCCAATTCCGAGCCGAGTGGACGACCCATCCATATATTCTCCACATAGCTTGGCTCCGGCCTTTGCACCTCGGTCACAAAATCGCCAAGGATTGCACTTTGATCGCCGAAAGGGCTGGTATTGGATGTCAAATTCACTTAACTCGGTCGTCCACTTGATGAGCCGTCCGGATGCCTCTGGATTTAGTAGAACACGTCAGCGGGCTATTGGTTTTGACAATGATCGTGTCGCCAAAAATATGGACGAAGGCCCGGCGAGGACTAGAGCGAAGCCACTTCTTGAGCCAGTGTAACGAGATTGAGATCCTTTAAAATGTGACTAAGGAAATACAGGCTCTTCTCCGCTCGACCTCACTAAAGCTGAGCCGATTGCATGCCTCGGTTGAAGACAAGTACATATGAAGTGGCTCACCCACAATCGGCTTGGCTAAGGAGAGAGTTCAAATGCCTTCAAATCTTGAGCCCGCATTCTTCGTCAGTGAAATTTTGTAGCTGCGTAAGATCTTGAAAAAAGGAAGGCTCCGGTCGGCGGTTTTGGAGATGAACCTAGACAGAGCGGTTATCCGACCGGTCAAACGCTGCACTTCCCTTGTATTTCTTGGAGGCGGCATATCTTGTAGAGCTTTCACCTTGCTGGGATTTGCTTCGATTCCCCGCTCGGTCACTATGTACCCCAGAAAACGCCCTCCTTTCGCTCCGAACAGGCATTTCTGGGGATTTAGCTTGACTCCATATTTGCGCAGCGTTCGGAAGGTTTCCTCCATATCTTTGAAGAGATCGGCCGCTCGGACAGATTTGATGAGAATGTCGTCCACATAAACTTCTAGATTCCGCCCGATCTGCTCTCTGAATACTTTATTCATCAAGCGCTGATATGTGACTCCCGCATTCTTCAGTCCGAACGGCATCACATTATAGCAATAAGTGCCGTCGGCCGTCACGAAGCTGACTTTTTCTTGATCTTCACGGGCGAGCGGCACTTGGTGATAGCCTTGGTAGGCGTCGAGCATACAGATTAATTCGCAGCCGGCCGTAGAGTCCACCAGCTGATCTATCCGGGGCAGAGGATAAAAATCTTTCGGGCAAGCTTTGTTGAGATCCCGAAAATCTATACACACTCTCCACTTATTGCCTGGCTTGGAGACTAATACTACGTTAGCCAACCAGCTCGGGAATTGCACTTCGCGTATATGGCCGGCTTCCAGAAGCTTCTCCACCTCCGCCCGGATGATGGCATTCTGCTCGACGCTGAAATCTCTTTTTCTCTGCTTTACCGGCCGAGCGTCCGGTCGGACATGTAACTGGTGCTGCGCTATGCTCGGCAAAATCCCGGGCAGCTCATGTGTCGACCAGACGAAGACATCATGGTTTCTTCGGAGGCATTGGATCAGTTCTTCTTTCTGCTTCTCCTCCAGATCGGATGCTATAAAGGTTGTGGCCTCCGATCGGGTTGGGTGAATCTGCACTTCCTCTTTTTCTTCATAAATTAAAGAGGGTGGCTTTTCGGTGATGGCGTTTACCTTGATCCGGGGCGCCTTCCGAGCGGAATTGGCTTCTGCTCGGACCATCTCGATGTAGCATCGCCAAGCTACTAGCTGATCTCCCCGTACCTCCCCCACTTTGTCCTCCACAGGGAACTTGATCTTCTGATGGATGGTTGAGACGACCGCTCGGAATTCGCTGAGCGCCGATCGCCCCAAAATGACATTGTAGGACGAGGGAGAGTCGACCACCACGAAGTTTGTTGTCCTTGTCCTCCTGAGCGGCTCTTCTCCCAGTTAGGTAGCCAGCCGGATCTGTCCGACCGGCTGAACTTCGTTACCCGTAAACCCGTAGAGGGGTTGCAGCTCGGCTCGATCAATTTGCACCGATCGAACGCCTTCTTGAATATGATGTTGATCGAGCTCCCTGTCAACAAATATGCGGTGAATAGTGTAATTGGCTATTACCGCTTTGTGACGCGAAGCATCGTCATGGGGTATTCAACACCTTCCAAGTCCCCGGCCGAAACTAATTTCAGGTCCTTCGCTTTCTCGGCTCTGACCGACCGCATGAATCTGGAGCTGCCGGACGCTCGCCTTTCTAGCTCGGTTGGAGTCTCCTCCAGTCGGCCCGCCAGCAATAACGTTGATCTCGCCTCGGGAAGTATTGCTTCTATTTTCCTCTTCCCGAGCGGAGGGTCGGGACCTTTCTCTGGACGCCCGGCGATTCTCCTTCCTTGGAGAACGATGCCGATCGGGAGTCTGTTGTCGTGGTCTATCAGCTCACGTCCGATCGGCTTCATGAGTTCTCTGTCGCCTGTCGACTGAGGGAGACCGTCGTCCGGCATTCCGAGGCACAAGATGAGCCACGAAGGGAAGACTTCGACAATCCCTTGTGTTGTGCATATCCGTCCGGTGGAAGGAGCAGAACATCGGGGTCCATCTCTTCTTTGGCTTGGGCCGGGCGGCAGCTACCTCTTGCACATGGGACCTGGCGTGGGGGGATCGGATTGCTTCGGCCCTTGGTCCTCTAGGCGGCTGATGAGCGGCGTGCTGTTTCCGGTCGGCAGAAGGAGCCCGCTCGGTTGGAGTTTCTTTTTTCCGGGCCGCTTGCGCTTCTTCTACGTTGATGTATTCATTCGCCCGATGTAGCATGTGATCATAGTCTCGGGGCGGCCTTCGGATGAGCGATCGGAAGAAATCCCCATCCACTAGGTCTTGTGTGAAGGCATTCATCATGCTTTCCGAGGTGGCCGTTGGAATGTCCATCGCCACTTGGTTGAACCGTTGGATGTAAGCTCGAAGCGATTCACGAGCTTCTTGCTTGATGGCGAACAGGCTCACGCTCATTTTCTGGTAGCGTCGACTGCTTGCAAAATGGTGGAGGAAGGCCGTTCGGAAATCCTTGAAGCTCGTGATGGATCCGTCCGGCAGCCTCCGAAACCACCGTTGAGCCGACCCAAAGAGAGTGGTTAGGAAAACCCGACACTTCACCCCATCTGTGTATTGATGCAGGGTTGCCGTGTTGTCAAACTTACCCAGATAATCATCCGGGTCGGTTGTCCCATTGTACTCGCCGATCGTCGGAGGCACGTAGTGCTTGGGCAGAGGGTCTTGTAGAATAGCCTCCGAAAATTGGCGATTGATCGACTCGGGAGAGGCGTCCGCTCGGGGGGCTTTCCCTTTTCTATTGTCTCGTCTTGGTATTTCATCCGAAGATGATCCCCGTTCTCGATTAGTTGCTACGGCTTCAGGAGTGCGGAAGAGAGCCCGATGGAATGGTACTGTCGCTGGTGGTACTTCCGCTCGACCACCAGACGCTGATGTTGCTTGTTGCTCAGGCCGCTCGGCTGTGGTTTTCTGTTTTTGCTCCACGAGCTTGGCGGCCCTCATCTCGATCAGAGCGTCGAGTTCCTCGTTCGAAAGCGTCACCATGTGTTGTCATCCAGTCTCGTCCATTGTTCCCGTTCGGATGCAGGAGCGTTCCCACAGACGGCGCCAAATTGATCTTGTCCGAACGGCTGACTCAACGGACGCTGGGCACGTGGCGCTCTCCGGTTGCTGATGTGGGTCTTCGACTGGTCGTACAAAGCTCCGGCGACCCTGCACAGAAGTCGGGCCGGGAAGGGGTTCCCGGCGGCGACCCTCCGACGCTCAAGTCAGGCAAGCAAGCGGTAAAGAAAGGGGCTCCAAAGCTTGTAGAATGCGTACCTTCGGCAAAGTCTGCGGCTCTTTATATAGAGCGGTGAAAGAGCTACTACACGTCCACCGAGGCGCGTACATGTCCGCAACCCATACCTCGGCACATGCCTGTCAGAGAGCTTACCTGACGCCATACTGCTACAATCCAATCACGTCTTCGATGGGACAATAGAACAACTCGTTGTCAGACTTGGAGTATGGCCTAGCCATAGGACTTGACGGCTGTTAGAAGATGTTCCTGTCCTTCACCCACCGCCCGGCCGGGACGTCTGTCCGACCGGCCGGCGTGAAGAGCGTCGTCCGGACGGCCTTCCTCTCCTGCGCCGACCGGGCGGCACGCTCGTCATGGCCTTCCTCCTGCTGGGGAGACTTCCGGGCGAGTACTACGTAAGGACTGTTAGTAGTATGTTATCTTCTCTGAGGCCTTCTGCTTGACTTTTAGCTATTGTTTCAACTGAGCGTCGGAACCTCGGCCCCTGTCATGGCACCTCTTACTGTTGGATGCTCATCGGTGGTCCGATCGGTCTTTTCTCCCAAGTACGGTCGGCTCACCCTTCGCCGATGGGCCCCCCGGCCCCTTGATCTCCACGTGGCGTTGACCCCTCGCAATGGGATCCTCTGCCTTGACCACCGGATCACTAGACAAAGTCTTTCAAAGAAATTGGATATTTAACTTCTTACAGTAATCCTAGGTTTAACTACAGAGACCTCAATAGAAGTACAAGATCGAAACGTAAAATCGAAACCCTAAATTGCTAACACGAAATCGAAACATAAAATCTCTAGCCTCTTGTGTTGGTGTTTTAGAATTCATGCAAAGATAACTAATTAATTAATTCGAAGCGGAAACCATTAATTAATTATACCTTTCTTTGAAGCTAATGACCTCTTAATCTTTTGATGTATTCCTCTCCTCCTCTTGGACGTTGTGTGGCCAACGATCTACCAAGATAGAATATGTTGGAGTGTATACTTAAAAGTTTAGCTTTTGTACACATTTATTTTGAAATAAAGAATCACATTAGTCAAATGTTTACATTTATTTGTTAAATGTAATTGTTCAATTAATTTATATAGTAGATAACATGGAGTGTGGAGTCATACTTAGAAGATCATGTTGTCGGTTCTCTATAAATTATAAACAGTTGCTTACGACTAAGATGGAAAGGAACAAACCATCAGAATAGACGTAGTGTAATTAAATATTAGTTTATCTTGACTAATAAATTACACTGATACACTTTAAGTGTATTGAGTAGGATCATTTAGGTAAGTTCTTTTTGTACTGATAAAAGAACTATACCTTAGTTATTATGGAAGTGTGTGCTCTTAATCCTAATATAATAACAAGCATGTATATTTAATATTTATTTCTTTGACTTATCAAAGGGTGAGGTTTAGCTCGATAAATCAATATGCCCGATAAGTTGGGAAATGATATTACTTATAGTATGTGTTGTTGATTATAGAAGGAATCTGTGTCCTAGTTATCTAGGTTGAGAATGTCCCCAAGAGGAGCTCATAAGGATTGCCATGTTAAACCCTGCAGGTGGACCTAGTCCAACATGACAATAAAGTTAAGTGGTACTACTCTTGGAGCTAGATATTAATTAAATGAGTTGTCAGTAACTCACTTAATTAGTGGACATTCATAATCTTAAACATAGGGAGACTAACACACTCATGATAAGAAGGAGCCCATAATGTAATTTGGGATTGGTGCGGTAGTGCGGTAATAACTCTCTAGTGGAATGAGTTATTATCGATGAACTTGAGTTGTGTGTTCAGGGCGAGCACGGGATACTCAAGCTCATCGGAAGGTCAAAACCAATATCTCCTCTAGGTCCCTGTTGTAGCCTCAATAAAGCCTCAAATCCATCTAAAGAAAATCCTATCTTGGTGTCCAAGAAGGGACCGGTTCATTGCTTGGTGACCAAGCAATGGCCGGCCACATATTCTCTAGAAGTGGCCGGCCCTTGCCTTGGGCAAAGGGGTCGACCGCAATATTTAAATTAGGAAGGTTGTTTTTGAATTTTTAAATTTCCTCAGATATTTACAATTTGTAAAAAGAGAGATTTAAAAATTTATAAATTTTCCTAATTTAAATTAGGCCATAAGGTTTTAAAAGAGAGTTGTAAAATTTATAAAACTTTCTTTTAAAAAGAAATATTACTAGAGATGTTTTAAATTTTAAAACTTGGTTTTAAATTTTAAAACTTTCCTTTTAATATCCACATTAGAAAAAAAAAAGAGTTTGTAAATTTTATTAGAAGTCTTCTTCTTTTAAAATTTATAAAAAAATTTCTTTCTTTCCCTTTTAATAAGTGGTCGGCCACCTTGCTTGGTGCTCAAGCAAGGGGCCGGTCAAATAATTAAACATCAACAAATAGTTGTTTAATTAATAAATCAATCTAGGATTGATTAATTAAAAGGAAAGAAAAAAAGAAATTAAAAGGAAATAGGAATGAGTCTAATTTTTTATAAAACTCTTTCCATAATTTTCCGTTGGGAAACTAATATAAAAAGGGGGGAAGGGGAGGCCTTGAAAAACATAACAATTGATATTGTGTTGTTGGAGATCATCAAGTGGCTGACCCCTCTCCCTCTCTTCCCTTTGCTCGCTTTTGCTCCTTTGTGGTGGTGGTGGCCGAATTCTAGAGAAGGAGGAGAAGCTCTCTGGGTGGTGTTCGTCTTGGAGGATCGTCGCCCACACGACGTCCAAGAGGAGGCGAGGGATACGGCAGAAGATCTTGAGGTCTTTAGCATACAAGGAAGAGGTACAAGTAGTATTTAATTTCCGCATCATACTAGTTAATTTTTCTTTGTATAAATACCAAATACAAGAGGCATTCGATTCTTGTTTTTCGAATTTAATTTCGATGTTGTGTTCTTTTTCTTTTTTCCTTGTGATTTGATTGTTCCTTTTGGTTAACCTAGAGTTATATAAGGAAATTAAATATTAACTTTCCTTAAAAGACTTTGTCTAGTCGGTGGTAATTGCTCCCATATCCAAGAAGGCCAAGTGCCTCGCCATGTAGTACTGGAAGCTAATTTTGGAAACTAATATTTAATTGAATTTATACCTAGGTGATTTGGATCAAACGTGTTAAGTTCCGCAGGAGATCCAAATCTAAACCTAAAGGAACATATAAGTTAAACTTGGAATCAAACGTGTTAAGTTCCGCAGGAGATACAAGTTTAACTTAAAAGAACACATGGTAGCTAGGAAAGGTTCAGATCACGTACAAAATTTTTGTACAGTGGAGCCATTAGGTTTTCCAAGTAGCAACCAACAATTGGTATCAGAGCTAGGGTTTTGCCTCTGTGTATTTGGTATTAGTTTAATTATGCACATGTCATACATAATTTAGGCAGGTTAATAGTAGGATGTGCTAATTTTGTGGATGCAGGATCCAACTATTATGGCTTATAGTTATTATGTGTGTGATTGGACCCTTGGACATGTCAAGGGCATTTATTATGTGTGCATGATTGTATTATAAAATACAGCAGGAGCTGTATTTAGTTTTATTAGGATTTTATTTTTTGATCTAGATACATGTACATTCCTTTTATGGAATATAGGATCGATGGATGTAAATTTTATTTTATGTTCGATCTAGTTTACATGTACATTCCTTTGAGGAATATAGGATCGAAAGATGTAAAATTTTATTTATGTCGCGGATAGAATCTTGCAAGGCGTGGAACCTTTTGAGGATCAGAGTGGCGCAGCGGAACAAGGAGCAAGATGGATGCGACAACTAGACCCGGTGGCGGTGGCCAAAGATGACAGCAACTAGGGATGCCGACATACGGAGGACAACAATAGATAAAAGTCATAATAGTTGAAAATTAGTTTTTCTATTTATTGCTTTTATATTGTGTTGTATGTGAATGTTAGTGTACATATTTAGTAGGCTAGCATCATCAAAATTCCTCACTTTAAATAACTAAGTGGGAGAGGGATTTGTTTTAGTGAATTCAACGGTCTCCATTACTGGTTTGTAAGTGATGCAAACAAACTTGCGCGTTGGCTCTGAGTGCCTTCCTCCATATCGGATGAGTTTGTTTGCGGATCACTAGACCAAACTTTCATTTCGGATGACTATAGGAAATTAATTAAGAGCGTGTGATCTTCCCTATCGGAAGGGGCACAATCTTATTAATGGACTTAGTGTCAAGTAATGATATACACTTAGGCACGTCTAATAATATCCTCCCCATCGGAGTCACTGCTATTATTTGTGTGACTGAAGGAAACCAACTATTAATTTTATTTGTCAAAAAGTTAGGTTGACAAGATAATAAAATTAATGGGATATACCCTCCTTTTACAAATGTTGAATTTGTATACGTCCACACTATCGTGGCATACAAAATTCACGGTGTTTTAAGGTGTTGGTTAATTTAAAATAGTATTGTTTGAGGAATCAATATTATTCTAAATTTAGAGTTCTAACCAAAATTTATTTTGTGATTCTTAGGATGACTTTCAACCCACTGGCCATTATTCTAAAAGAAAACAGACTTACTGGTCCCAACTATAGATTGGAAAAGAAACCTGGACATTGTTTTAACTGCTGAGGGCTATAAGTTTGTACTGTCAGAGGAATGCCCAGAAACACCTAGCAATGATTCTACCCCAGAGGAGATTCAGTATCATAGTAAATGAGTAAAAGCTGATGAGATGGCGCGGTGTTACATCTTGGCTTCGATGTCAAATGTATTGCAACATCAGCATCAGGACTAACAACCTATGATATAATGAACAATCTCAAGGAACTCTTGGACATCGAATCGGGGTGCTAGGCAAGAGGCAATGAGAAAGCGATGACACCACCATGGGGACTCCCGTGAGGGATCATATTCTCAAGATGATGACTTACTTAAACGAAATACAAGTTCTTGGAGGGAAATTGATGGGGAAACTCAGGTCGATATCGGCCTCAAACGCCGAAGTTTTGAGCATTTTCGCCTGAACTATAATATGAATAAAAGGATGTATTCATTGGCGGAACTTCTGACAGAACTTCAGGCAGCCGAAGGGTTGTTTCGTCAACATTCTCAAATTCACTATGCTGAAAATGGTTCTACTTCTAAGCCGAAAGGCAAGAAGAAGAAGAAACAAAATGGCTCAGCAAAGAAGGTGAATAAACCTCAAGGTGCAGGACAAAAAGCTGGAATAAAGAAGCCGAAGGGCAAGTGCTTTATTTGCAAGCAGACTGGACATTGGAAGGTGGACTGTCCTCGTAGGAAACAGAACAATAAAGGTATATCTCATACTCTAGTAGTTGAAACATGTTTAGCGGTGTTATCTACCAGCACCTGGTGTGTAGATACGGGAGCCACTGATCATGTCTGCAATTCTTTGCAGGGGTTCCAGGAAACCCGGCGACTATTTGATAGAGAGATAACTGTCTACATGGGCAATGCTACTAAGGTGGCGGCTGTTGCAGTGGGAGACGTCTACTTATCATTTGATAGGAATAGGAAATTGGTTTTAAGGAATTGTCTTTATGTACCCAGTTTTAGAAAGAATTTAATTTCAGTTTCTAAACTGTATTTGGATGGATATTCAGTTTCCTTTAGTAACAATGTGGTTAAAAAGAGAAATAAAGTGATTATCTGTTCTGGTGCATTGGTTGGCAATTTATATACTTTAAATCCAATTTCTCCCACAAAGCAAAATATGGAAATTAATAACACATCTTCTAACTCTAATAAGAGAAAAGAACCTTCGGAAATGAACCAAACACATCTTTGGCATCTAAGGCTTGGTTATATTAACTTAAATATGATTCAAAGGCTTGTAGCCGATGGACTCTTGAGTCCATTAGAGTTGGAAAACTTTCCAATGTGTGAATCATGCTTGGAAGGTAAGATGACCAAGAGACCTTTTAAGGCCAAGGGGTATAAAGCCAAAGAAGTGTTAGAATTGGTTCATTCTGATTTGTGTGGTCCTATGTCTATCCAGGCTAGAGGTGGCTTTGAATATTTTGTCTCTTTTATAGATGATTATTCAAGATATGGATACATTTACCTAATATGCCGCAAGTCTGAGTGCTTTGATAAGTTCAAAGAGTACAAGGCTGATGTGGAGAAACGTCTAGGAAAAAGTATCAAGACACTACGGTCTGATCGTGGTGGCGAATACCTCTTAGGAGAGTTTAGGAATTACTTATCAGAGGCTGGGATTCAATCCCAATTGTCCGCACCTGGTACACCCCAACAGAATGGTGTGGCAGAACGAAAGAATAGGACTCTTATGGAGATGGTTAGATCGATGATGAGTTATTTAGAATTACCAAATTCGTTTTGGGGATACGCTCTAGAAACAACAGCGCACATTATGAACTTAGTACCTTCTAAATCAGTATCTTCTACACCCACAGAATTATAGAATGGGCGGAAGCCCAGTCTAAGACATATTCGGATTTGGGGTAGTCCAGCACATGTGCTGAAACAAGATACTGATAAGTTAGAATATCGTACAGAAGTTCGTATGTTTGTGGGGTATCCCAGAGGAACGAAAGGCGGTTTATTTTATAATCCTAAAGACCAGAAGGTCATTGTTAGCACCAATGCCCAGTTTTTAGAAGAAGACTATATAATGGATCACAAGCCCAGTAGTAAAATTGTTCTAGAAGAACTTAGAGATGACACGTCTATTTCAGTACCAACAGTACAAGATGAAGTACCACAAGAGACTGCAACACGTGTCACACATGATACACAACCACAGACGGTGCCTCGTCGTAGTGGGAGGGTTGTAAGGCAGCCCGAGAGATTCATGTTTTTAGGTGAGTCTTCGGACTTGATCCCAGGCAAACATGAACCAGATCCCCGGACATATGATGAAGCACTCCAAGATATAGATGCAGTATCTTGGCAAAAGGCAATGAATTCCAAAATATAATCTATGTATTCTAATAAGGTCTGGGAGCTTGTAGAACCACCTGATAGTGTAAAAGTCATTGGATGCAAGTGGATCTATAAAAGGAAAACAGAGACAGATGGGAAGGTAGAAACCTTCAAAGCAAGGCTTGTTGCGAAGGGGTACACTCAGAAAGAGGGAATCGATTATGAGGAGACCTTTTCGCCGGTAACTATGTTTAAGTCTATCCGAATACTCTTATCCATTGCCGCTCATATGGATTATGAGATTTGGAAAATGGATGTCAAGACAGCTTTCCTTAATGGAAGTCTTAAAGAAAACATCCATATGAAGCAACCAGAAGGGTTCATTGAAAAGGGCAAAGAGCATCTAGTGTGTAAGCTTAATCGGTCCATTTATGGACTGAAGCAAGCTTCAAGATCTTGGAACATCCGGTTTAATGAAGTAATCCAGTCATATGAATTTATTCAGTGTCCGGATGAGTCTTGTGTATACAAGAAGTGTAACGGAAACATGGTGGTATTTCTTGTACTATACGTAGATGATATTTTGTTAATTGGCAACAATGTCAAGGTATTATCGGACGTAAGGGTATGGTTGTCCAAACAATTTGATATGAAGGACTTAGGAGAATGTGCACACATCCTTGGGATCAAAATTATAAGGGATCGCAAGAAAAGAATGTTGTGCATATCCCAAGCTTTATATATAGATACAATCCTTGCTCGTTTTAGCATGCAAAACTCTAAGAAAGGTTTCTTACCTTTTAGGCATGGAGTAGCCTTATCTAAAGAGATGTCTCCAAAAACATCAAAGGAGATTGAGGACATGAAGGCAGTTCCTTATGCTTCGGCTGTAGGAAGCCTTATGTATACAATGTTGTGTACGAGACCTGATATCTGTTTTGCCGTGGGCATGGTTAGCAGATATCAAAGTAACCCTGGACAAGGACATTGGACTGCAGTGAAGCATATATTAAAGTACCTGAGAAGGACTTGAGATTATATGCTAGTTTACCAAGCAGACGATTTACTCCCTGTGGGTTACATGGATTCAGATTTCCAATCAGATAAGGACAATAGTAAGTCTACATCAGGCTATGTGTTTACTTTAGGAGGTGAAGTCATTGCAAGGAGGAGTGTTAAGCAGAAATGCGTCTCAGACTCAACCATGGAAGCTGAGTATGTGGCAGCCTCTGAGGCAGCCAAAGAAGCTGTATGGCTCAGGAACTTTCTAATGGACTTAGATGTGATTCCTGGTTTGCCCAAGATCGTCACAATTTATTGTGATAATAGTGGAGCAGTTGCAAACTCGAAGGAACCACGAGCCCATAAGGCAAGTAAACATATAGAGCGCAAGTACCACCTGATACGAGACATCGTCAAGCGAGGAGAAGTTGTCGTCGCCAAGATAGCATCAGCAGATAACTTGGCAGATCCTTTCACTAAGGCCCTTCCGGCGAAAGCTTTTGATCGGCATGTGGAGGGGATGGGAATCAGATGTATGGCAACAAATATGGCAGCTTAGACTTTTAGTATAAGTGGGAGATTGTTGGAGTGTATACTTAAAAGTTTAGCTTTTGTACACATTTATTTTGAAATAAAGAATCACATTGGTCAAATTTTACATTTATTTGTTAAATGTAATTGTTCAATTAATTTATATAGTAGATAACATGGAGTGTGGAGTCACACTTAGAAGATCATGTTGTCGGTTCTCTATAAATTATAAACAGTTGCTCACGACTAAGATGGAAAGGAACAAACCATTAGAATAGACGTAGTGTAATTAAGTATTAGTTTATCTTGACTAATAAATTACACTGATACACTTTAAGTGTATTGAGTAGGATCATTTAGGTAAGTTCTTTTTGTACTGACTTAGTAAAAGAACTAGACCTTAGTTATTATGGAAGTGTGTGCTCTTAATCCTAATATAATAACAAGCATGTATATTTAATATTTATTTCTTTGACTTATCAAAGGGTGAGGTTTAGCTCGATAAATCAATATGCCCGATAAGTTGGGAAATGATATTACTTATAGTATGTGTTGTTGATTATAGAAGGAATCTGTGTCCTAGTTATCTAGGTTGAGAATGTCCCCAAGAGGAGCTCATAAGGATTACCATGTTAAACCCTGCAGGTGGACCTAGTCCAACATGACAATAAAGTTAAGTGGTACTACTCTTGGAGCTAGATATTAATTAAATGAGTTGTCAATAACTCACTTAATTAGTGGACATTCGTAATCTTAAACACAGGGAGACTAACACACTCATGATAAGAAGGAGCCCATAATGTAATTTGGGATTGGTGCGGTAGTGCGGTAATAACTCTCTAGTGGAATGAGTTATTATCGATGAACTTGAGTTGTGTGTTCGGGGCGAGCACGGGATACTCAAGCTCATCGGAAGGTCAAAACTAATTTCTCCTCTAGGTCTCTGTTGTAGTCTCAATAAAGCCTCAAGTCCATCAAAAGAAAAGTCTATCTTGGTGTCCAAGAAGGGGCCGGTTCATTGCTTGGTGACCAAGCAATGGCCGGCCACATATTCTCTAGAAGTGGCCGGCCCTTGCCTTGGGCAAGGGGCCGACCGCAATATTTAAATTAAGAAGGTTGTTTTTGAATTTTTAAATTTCCTCAGATATTTACAATTTGTAAAAAGAGAGATTTAAAAATTTATAAAATTTTCCTAATTTAAATTAGGCCACAAGGTTTTAAAAGAGAGTTGTAAAATTTATAAAACTTTCTTTTAAAAAGAAATATTACTAGAGATGTTTTAAATTTTAAAACTTGGTTTTAAATTTTAAAACTTTCCTTTTAATATCCACATTAGAAAAAAAAGAGTTTGTAAAATTTTATTAGAAGTTTTCTTCTTTTAAAATTTTATAAATTTTTTTTCTTTCTTTCCCTTTTAATAAGTGGTCGGCCACCTTGCTTGGTGTCCAAGCAAGGGGCCGGTCAAATAATTAAACATCAACAAATAGTTGTTTAATTAATAAATCAATCTAGGATTGATTAATTAAAAGGAAAGAAAAAGAAATTAAAAGGAAATAGGAATGAGTCTAATTTTTTATAAAACTCTTTCCATAATTTTCCGTTGGGAAACTAATATAAAAAGGGGGGAAGGGGAGCCTTGAAAAACATAACAATTGATATTGTGTTGTTGGAGATCATCAAGTGGCCGGCCCCTCTCCCTCTCTTCCCTTTGCTCTCTTTTGCTCCTTTATGGTGGTGGTGGCCGAATTCTAGAGAAGGAGGAGAAGCTCTCCGGGTGGTGTTCGTCTTGGAGGATCGTCACCCACACGACATCCAAGAGGAGGCGAGGGATACGGCAGAAGATCTCGAGATTTTTAGCATACAAGGAAGAGGTACAACTAGTATTTAATTTCCGCATCATACTAGTTAATTTTTCTTTGTATAAATATCAAATACAAGAGGCATTCGATTCTTGTTTTTTGAATTTAATTTCGATGTTGTGTTCTTTTTCTTTTTTCCTTGTGATTTGATTGTTCCTTTTGGTTAACCTAGAGTTATATAAGGAAATTAAATATTAACTTTCCTTAAAAGGCTTTGTCTAGTCGGTGGTGGTTGCTCCCATATCCAAGAAGGCCAAGTGTCTCGCCATGCAGTACTGAAAGCTAATTTTGGAAACTAATATTTAATTGAATTTATAACCTAGGTGATTTGGATCAAACGTGTTAAGTTCCACAGGAGATCCAAATCTAAACCTAAAGGAACATATAAGTTAAACTTGGAATCAAACGTGTTAAGTTCCGCAGGAGATACAAGTTTAACTTAAAAGAACACATGGCAGCTAGGAAAGGTTCAGATCACGTACAAAATTTTTGTACAGTGGAGCCATTGGGTTTTCCGAGTAGCAACCAATAGAATCCACCCGAACCACTTCTTCTCCTCCAAGACTCTCGAGCCACCAATGGATGTCAAAATAGGAAACTTCCTTTCTCTTCTTCTTCTCTTCCAAGTAGTTGGCCACCAAGGAAAAGGAACTTCTTGATGTGTCGTCGGCCTTGAGAGAAAGAAAACAAGGAGCAAGGGAAGAAGCAAGGGCCGGCCACACAAGGATCAAGAGAGGAGACTAAGGTTATGTTCTCATGAAGGCTCCTTCTCCCTCTCTTTTATAATCCTTGCTCAAGGCAAAAAAGGAAAGTTTTAAAATTAAATTAAAACTTCCTTTTAATCCTTGCTAATGACTAAAAAGGAAGGTTTTAAAACAAAAAATTAAAACCTTTTCTTAAACAATATATGGCCGACCACACAAAAGCAAAAAAGGAAAGATTTAAAACAATTACAATCTCTCTCTTTTTAAATTTCCTATTGTACATGACAATAAAGGAAAGTTTTAAAATTAATCTCTCTTTTAAAATATGTAGACAACTACAAAAAAGGAAAGATTAATTAAAACTTCTCTTTTTTAAAAATATGGTTACAAAAAAAGGAAAGTTTTATCAAAAATTAAAATCTCTCTTTTAAACATTATAGATAACTACAAATAAGGAAAGATTTTAACTAAATTAAAATCTCTCTTTAATCCTTTGTAAATAGCTATAAAAGGGAAGATTTTAAAATTTTAAAACTATCTTTTTAAAACCATGAGGATGACTATAAAAGGAAAGATTTTAACAAAAAATAAAATCTTCCTTTTATTTCTTTAGTGGATGCTAAAAACGAAAGTTTAAACAAAATTAAAATCTTTCTTTTAACCATTGTAGATAACTACAAAAAAAGAAAGATTTTAACAAAATAAAATATCTCTTTTAACCATTGTAGATAACTACAAATAAGGAAAGATTTTATCAAAATTTTGTCTTAAAACAAAACTTCCTTTTCTTCCACTAGTGGCCGGCCACATCTTGAACACCAAGATATGCTTGGGTCGGCCACCTCTTGGACTCCAAACAATGTTAGGCCGGCCCCCCTTGCTTCAAGCAAGGATGTGTCCGACCCCTTACTTGGGTAAGAAGTGGACTTTGTGGATACAAGGCTTTACAGAGGCTACAACAGGGATCTAGAGGAGAAATTGATTTTGGTCTCCCGATGAGCTTGAGCTTCCTGTATTCGCCCTGAACACTCAACTTAAGTTCGTCAATAATAACTCATACCACTAAAGAGTTATTATTGAACTACCGCACTAATCCCAAATTATATTATGGGCTCCTTCTTTTTATGAGTGCATTAATCTCCTTGTGTTTAAGATATCGAATGTCCATTAATCAAATGAGTTACTGACAACTCACTTAATTAATATCTAGCTCTAAGAGTAGTACTGCTCAACTTTATTGTCATGCCGGACTTGGTCCACCTACAGGGTTTACATGACAATCCTTATGAGCTCCTCAAGGGGACATTATCAACCTAGATTTACTAGGACATATTTTCCTTTTATAATCAACAACACACCATATAAATAATATTATTTCCCAACTTATCAGGCCTATTAATTTATCGAACTAAATCTCACACATTGATAAATTAAAGAAATACATACTAAGTATATGTGCTTATTATTATTTCGGGATTAAGAGTTCTCACATCCATAATAACAGATGTTTTATTCTTTTATGTAGTCAGTATAAAAAGAAACTACTTCAAATGGTCCTGCTCAATACACACATAGTGTACTAGTATAATTTTATAGTCAAGATAAACTAATACTAAATTACACTACAACCACTCTAATGGTTTGTCTCATTCCATCGTGGTTATAAGCTACTATTTATAATTTATAAGGGACTGATAACATGATCTTCTGTGTGGCACCACACACCATGTTATCTATAATATAAATTAAATGGGCAACCACATTTAATATAAATGCAGACATTTGACCAATGTGATTCTTATGTTCATACAAAAAGTTAGGCTTTTAGTATACATCCCAACAATTCATGCATCCACTCTCGTCACTAGGCGTCAAGTTCATATACCCTATTGTCACATTTTGACATACATATTCTTGACCATAGGGGTAGATATGACATAGGGAACATCCACTCCCCTTAGTGCATATGACGAAATTGATCAACGTCAGCTTGCACTAGTGCATATAGAGGTCACCACTCAGGGGGAACTAGCATGGAAAGTGGGACCACAGCCAGACATACCAAGTGAAGCCGAGGACGATTTTCCACCCATTATTCCAGGCGAGAGAGAGGATATGCCAGCATTTATGGTCGAGGAGCTCTTCGAATACCTTCTAACTCTGACCCAGCCCTTGACCTTGACTAAGCCCTCGACTTCACTATCCATCAAGGATCGACTTGCTTGAATTGAGGAGTCTTCTACTCAGATCCGGCAGTCAGTCTCGGACAGTTTCAGCACCATTCAAGGAGAGATGACCACCAGATTCTCCTCTCTTTGGGAGGAGATGACTACCAGATTTCAACAGATTCTTCGAGCCTTACGAGCACCTGAGTAGCCCCTACCCCTCCAAATGATGATGACCAGATTTGACTATTTTAGTATACTATTATACATTGTATATCTGGTTCACTTGATCTATCTAGTTAACGACTTCTTGCTACTTTATTTGGATAATTCTCTTAGACTAGGAATATTGTTATCAAATCAATTTTTAAATGATTTACAAATTCTAGGAAATATTCTTTACTTATACTTTTCTAAAAATTCCCACTTCCTTAGTATTTCAAAATCAATTTTTAGCCTTAGTCTAGATCAAATCCATAGAAAACATATTCCTATAAATCTAAGACTTGAGCATCTCATAAATACAATAGGTATATCTTAGGTGTGTATTTAAAAACTTAGAACGGTGTGAGATGTATAGGCAAATTGTCTGGACTTATGATACTTATATCAGTGCATCAACACAAGTCTGGGCAAGAAATATCTAACGATAGTGATCGAGTTAAGTAATCCATCTTAATCAAACACTAACTGAATACATTAATTTAACTTGACTAACCAAGTGAACACTACTATCTTCTGATAATCGGTTAGTAACAAATGCATAGACATTTAAGGACAATTTCTAGATGAATATATTTTTCAAACAATATTAAATTCAGGGGAAGGATATTTGAAAAATCTTTTGAATTCTTAGAAATTTCCTTTAATAAAGGTCTATCTTGAAAATAAAAAAGGGTACCTTGTAACCCATTCTTAAAATTATTTAAAAATATTTCTAACCTGAAATTTTTGAAAATATTTACTAAAGTTCTTTTTGAGCATTTACCTAAATTTTTTTTTAAAGCATTTAACCTTAGAAATAATTTTTCTTTAAACATCTGTCTTAGAAAATTATTTCAAAATTCCATCTTAGAAACTTTCTCTTTAAAATTAGTTTAAAACATTTGCAAATAATTTCTTGGGCAATTCTTGAAGCATTTCCTTTATAGACTTTTTTTTTTGAAATTATTTTAAAATTCTTACTCAGAAAATTTTTTCTTTAAAATTATTCTGACAACCTTACTTTGAACATTTTTTAAACTTATTATAACAAACTTTTACTCAGAAAATTATTGAAAAATATTTCCTTTTCAATTATTGATAAAAATTCTTTAAAATCTTTTTGAAAAAATATTCTTACAAAGCTTCATTTTAAAAATGCTCTCAAATTTATAAATATTTTTGCAAAGCTTTATGTCAAATCAAATTCTTGAAAAAGTTTCCCTTGACACAAGTTCTTATAGATTTTTTTAAAAAAAATTTGATGTTTACTCAAAAGTTTACTTCCAAATTTTTGACTTACTACGTCTGAGATATACAAAGTAAAATTGCCTTTACACTAAACTCCTCCCTCTGAAAACTTTGTACTTGTTTTGTAAAAATTTTATTACCTTCCATGCTTACTTTGCAAGACTTACTATATTTTTTTTTCTCTGCGTATTTGTTGATGAATGTCAAAGGAGGAGAGTTAGAGTTTAAGTTAGAAAACAAAAAAAAATCAGAAGAATAATCAAGAGAACCAAGCTAACTATCTTATCTTAGATGTCCCTTAATTTAATTTTTTTTTTTTTTTGCATATTGTTTCCTAACTCTAATCCAGATTGTCATTGTATCAAAAGGAGAGAGATTGTTAGTGCAGTTTGTACTAACGGTCTAATTTAGGTTTTGATAAATGATAAGTGAGTTAAGTTAGATGTTTTTGTGATCTAATTGTTTTACCAAGTGTGCAAGAGTTGACGGGTCTGGAGGACCTGACACCAGGATAAAATTTAGTTAGGTTCGCAGAACCCGATAATTGGTGCAAAGCTCAGATAGGTCAAAGGACCGACCTGATATATGGCGGGAAATCGGATTGGATCAGCGAGACCTGACAACCGGCTGGAATTCAGTTGGGTCTGCGGACCTGACAATTAGCATGAAGTCGGGTTGGGTTAAGAGGCTAGTCAACCGACTGCAAATTGGTGATTGAAGGTAAGTCACTAGAGAAGAGTGACTGGGTGAGGATGCGTCCCGGTGGAGGAACAATAGGCTTCGGTCTAGTTTAGGTCTATTTTAGATCCCTAAACTGAGACCTTGACTAGATCCTGGTCTCGGGGAGACAGGGTCTAATTACTGCTCATTATTATTGTGCTAACACTTGTCTTACAGGTTATTGGACTAATACTTTTTGTAGGGTAAAAAGAGCGCAAAAGGCCTCGGGTGAACAGTACCTGAGGCTCCTTTAAGCTTTGGAAGGTGTTTTCGCACTGTTCATGGAAGGAACCTTCAAGGCTATGGAAGGCGCCTTCTGCAGGATAAAATTCAGATTTCGTCGCAAATAAGGTCCGAGTGTTCAGGATCATATTTGCCACATTGGAGGAGCCTTCAAGGCTTTGGAAGGTGCCTTTCATGCTCAATAAAAGGAGTGCTCACCCAAGCCATTAAATCCATCACTGATACGAGCTTCTACACTTCCGATCGAGCTTCCGACTATTCCGGCTTTCTACTATCTCAAAGAAGTATGTCTGCCACATAGCTACGCTTCTGAGTCAACCGATCATCTCCGCCAGACTGAAAGCAACACACGAGTGTGTTCAAATTGTTGGTAACTTTAATTGTGTTACAAAATTTTCATATTAATGCTTTTAAAGAGAACTGTAGGTTATTACATTATCCCTAATTTGTACTTGATTACCTCTTTCGGTGATTCTGGAAGAGGTATTTAGTGAATTATCCATTGATAGGTCCGCGGGACCTGGGCCATGAAGTAGGAGTTACCGAAGGCTCCGGACCAAGTAAAATCGATTGAGTTTTCCTTATGTGTTGTCTTTTTTAATTTTTCCGTTGTGTAACTCCGTTTAGCTCATCATTTTTGATGAATGTGATTCACCCCTCCCCCCTCTCACAATCCAACATATTAAGTTTTCATAATAGCTTTAAAGTTGTTAAAAATAGTAAGATAATCAGACTCATGTTTCACAAGATAGACCTAGAGTAACAAGTGCAATCATCAATAAATAAAATATAATACCTTAAACCCCCCCTCCCCCCTTTTATAGAAATAGGAGATGATCCCTACACATCAGAATGGATAAAATTAAATGGAGCAGAAGAAAAAAAAAACTTTTAGAAAATGATAAGGTAAAAAATTTGGCCAGTTTACAATCACACAATCAGAAATATTAATTTTTTTTTAAAGTCCTAATACTATTGTAGAAGCTAAAAACTGCAAACAATACGTTGAAATATGACCTAAACAAAAGTGTCACAAATAAAAATCAAAAGATGAACTACTTAGACAAAAAGATGATAAATCCATACTCGAATCTACAACTTTTGACACTTTGAATTGATCCAAAACATAGATTCTTCCTTCCCTACGGCATGTCCCAATCAGACTCTAAGATTGCAGGTCTTGAACATAACAATTGGATGAAGAAAAAGAAACTAGTTATCCAAACTCACATAATTGACTAATATAAACAAGATTTAAAGTAGGACTCAGAATACAATAAACATCAGTAAGAGATAAATAAGATATAACAATTAAATCAACACATACTAATAGCATAGGAGTACCATCAATAGTCACAATAGATATAGATGAATTGGAAGAAAAAAAATAAAAGATGATAATTTAGATGATATATGATGCGATTGTACCATAGTTCAAAATCTACAAGGATGAAAATATACCTTACTGTCAGACAATGACAAACCTATATGAAACGAAGCTGACATGACAGAGGGTTGTGAAGCAAGAAACTGTTGAAACTACTTTGACATGTACACATCAGATTTCCATTAAGCATTTGTACAACCAGGCATGGTGATAGAACACATAATGTTCAGAATAACCAAACTGTATGGATACACATTTGTACGATCTGTGAAAACTGGTGTTAGGATAGCTCATGCTCACATGAAGAACCAAAGGTAGAAAAGGATATCGGTGCAGAAATTGGCAACACAAGGTGTCAGTGCTGAAATCAACATAAAAGGACATCGATGCTGAAATTAGCAACACAGAGTGTCGGCATCAAAATCGGTAGAAAAGGATGTCTATGTCAAAATCGACAACAATAATAGGTGGCGGCAACAACAGGAATTAGCAACAAGGGTGGTAAGAAAATTAGGTCAAAGAAGAAAAACCTCGCACTTATACCATGTAAAAATTAAAAAGAGAAAAAAACTCACCATGTTATTAAATTAAAAATAATATTAGAAATACATAATATAAAGTTAAGTAAAGAAATTATAAATCTTAAATTGAAAGGAAAAATAAATTAAATTACTCTAAAAAATTATAAATAAATAAATATAATCTGATAAACATTCTTAAATTTATTTTGATATTCATTTTTTATCAAAATAAAAATCTGGATCATATCCAAGACTCGAGATTTGAACCTCTTGATTATTTATTGAAAGACCTCATCATTCCAATATTATCCCGGGGTAGGATAATTTACTTTTAGGAGAATGATGACATTGAAAAGTTTATGGTCTTTACAAAATGACTTTGAATGATCTTTAGCAAGTGAAGGATGACTAAATTAGATAAGGGCATTTAGAGTATGAGACTGCAAAAGTGACCCAAGAAAGCTCTAGCCTCTAGAGCAAGGAATTAGGCCGCTGGCGTGTAGAATTAATTTAGTGACAATTTTTTTTGTTTTTTGTTTTTACACCTTGAAACAGTTTGGTTCCGAAATTATCAAATGAACTTTTCACCATAAATATTATATTATGACATAAATGTAAACCAAGCGTTTAAACATAATATTTAAGGGCTAAAATCTTCGTCACTGAAGACTATGTTGATTGTGTCGGGTCCACATTGGACTAAGCGTTGACGGACCCAACATTTTTATTTATTTTAATTGAAGTGGGGTCATGTCATGCTGCGTAGGGCGTGGCCACCGCCACCAGTTGCTCCGTGCGATGCATCGTTATACCAAACACTTCGTCCATGTCCAAATCCTCCGCTTTAACCCCCGCCGGCAGCTCCCACTCGAAGCTATGCAGAAGCTGAGCCAACGCGATCTCCACGCTGGCCGTCCCAAACGCTATGGCCGGGCACCCGCGGCGGCCGGCGCCGAAAGGTATGAGTTCGAAATCTTGGCCCTTGAAATCCACCGAGCTGTTGAGAAATCTCTCCGGCGTAAACGCGTCGGGGTCCGGCCAAGACTCGGGGTCCCGGCCGATGGCCCACGCGTTCACGAACACCCTCGTCTTCGCCGGGATCTCGTAGCCTTCGATGGTCACCGACTCCATGGACTCCCTCGGGACTAGCAGCGGAGCGGGAGGGTGCAGCCTGAACACCTCCTTGATGACGGCTTTCAGGTAGGGCATGCGGGGGAGGTCGGCCTCCTCCACCAGCTTGCGGTGGTCGCCGCCGACGATGGTTCGAATCTCCGCCTGGGCTCTGCTCATGGCGGATGGGTTGATGAGGAGCTCGGTCATCGCCCAGTCGAGGGTGATGAAGGTCGTATCGGTCCCGGCCGCAAACATGTCCTGCCGATCGAGAAATTGACCATGGAAATTAAGTAATGAAGAAGAGCCTGTGTCCTAATTTTGGAATGGGGCAAAATCGAAGAGCTAGCTAGCTCGATTTAATTACCAAGATGATGGCTTTAACGTTGTCCATGGTGAGAGGCAACTCCCTGTCCTTGGTGTTTTCCTGCACGTCAAGCATCACATCCACAAGATCCATCTCGGCCTCCTCCGCGGTGGCGCCACCTCGTCTCTTCCTCCTCCTCTTCTCAATGTGTTCTTCGATGATGCGATCGAAGAAGTCATCGAAGCGACGAAACGTGGTGTCCAATCTCCGCTTCATCCCCGTCAAAGCGCTCACCCACTCCAAGGAGGGGACGAAATCGCTGATGGTGAAGCCGCCGAGGAGCACCTGGTACTCGAACAGCATCTCCTCGAAGCCGCGCCGAGCGTACTCGCCGCCCTCCATGAACTCGCGCCCGAAGGCGGCGCGGCAGAGCACGCCGTTGGCGTACATGGCGAGAACCTTGCTGAGGTTCACCTCGCCGCCGCCGCCGGCGATGCGGGAGAGCATGAGGTCGACCTCGGCGGCGCGGGCAGGGGCGAAGGAGTCGACGCGGCGGGCGCTGAGGAGCTCGAGGATGCAGAGCTTGCGGACGCGGCGCCAGTAGGGGCCGTAGGGGGCGAAGGCGACGTCGGAAGGGCCGTAGAAGAGCTTCTTGGCGGCGTAGATCGGGGGGCGGGAGGCGAGGGCGAGGTCATGGGTGCGCAGGGCTTCGCGAGCGGCCCGTGCGGAGGAAAGGACGACGGTGGGTGTTTGGCCGAGGGAGAGGCGGAGGATGGGGCCGTAACGGAGGGCGAGGCGGTGGAGCGAGAGGTGGGGGTGGCGACCGAGCTGGTGGAGATTGCCGATGAGGGGAAGGGGACGCGGCCCCGGCGGGAGCGGATTGAGCCTCCTCGTCTCCTCCTCCTTTTTCTTCTTCTTCTGAGTAAATCGGAATCGGAGGATGAACAAGGAGAGGACTAGGAATAGGAATATTGCTTCGAGAAAAGCCATGAGCTACTGGACTACGTTCTTCAGTTTGATTTTATAGCAGTCACATTTTAATAATTCTGATCAGCATTATTACAATAATATTGAAATAAATTTAAATTTAAATTAAAATTAAAGTAGTTTTGAGTAATTTTGATACAGATGTGATAAGTAATTTTGAAATATAAAATTTATTCCTTCGTGGAAAAGGTTACAAGATGATGTGCTCATTCTTGGCGTTACGCTATGTCTGTCACAAATTATCTCAAAAGGAGATTAATTTATGTGATGTCTGTTTTAGACTGAAGGAATATATATATATATATATATTACAACTCAAAGGCCCACATCTATTTTCATCGTCACTATTAATAAGAATATGTCTTCAACATTTACCTCTATTATTGATAATGATACCTACCACTATATAGATAGGACTTGTTTAAAGTTCATGTTTATTAACATAGGAATGGTAGGATAAAAAAAAATAGAAACAAAAGGTAAACACACAAAACGTGGTTGGTTATTTGGTTCTGAGCATTCGATGATTTCTACATGACTTCTACTTCAAGATCTAGCTCTCTTAGATCTATCGATGAGGAATCCACTAAATTCTCTTTTAAAATCGTCAGAAGAATAATCTGAATACAAATGATCGAAGAAAGTGTAATAATTCTACACTTTCTTGTTTCAATAATTTGTAATAGATGATTGCAACTTAAATTAAAATATATCGATTTGTAGTAAATGGAAGTCAAAGATGGGAGTCGGTGTTGCGGCATCATAGCAGAGCAACAACATAGTCGGAAGCTTGATTACAATAAGCAATCAGCGCGAGTCAAATCCGTGCTTCAAACAACTAACCGACAACTTCTTTTATAGGACACTGGAGGCACCTCCAATCCCTTTGGAGGCACCTTCGATCAGTGTTGATCGGATACGAGAAGTTCACTTCTTGTCCTTGAAACTTACTCATCGAGCTAAGGAGCCTTTATGCCCTTTGCACTGAGGCACTTCTTCTCATGAGAGGTGCATCCATGCTTCAAAATGTAGAGGCTAACCTGATCAAGCCAAGGCACCTCTTTCACCATGGAGGTACTTCATATCACTTTCATTCAAGGTAAAGCATGTGTTTAAGTTGTAAAATAATTGTTACTTTTAACAAAATAATATTTTTACCCGTAAAATAGAATTAGCATAGTTTTTAATAGTATAAATTAGATCCTGTTTGATATGATCAGGATCTAATCTTGGTCTCAGCATAGATTTTTAAAAATGGATCTAAGATGAATTAGCGTTTACAGTCCCACTGGGTCTTGTTCTCATTAGATCACTCTCCTTTAGTGACTTACTTTTACTTATCATTGGCAGTCACACTTGACTTGTCTGTTGACTCACCAAGTCTTCTTGTCAATTGTCAAGTTCGTAGATCCAGCTGGACTTCCTATAGGATATCAAGTCACACATTGAACTATCTAGCTTCAACCTTGTATTAGGTCCTCTAAACTCATCAATTCATGCACACTCAGTAAAGAAATTAGACAAACATAACACACATAATTTTAATCCATTATTATTCATCAAAATCTGAGTTTGATCATTGGTACTAATTATACTAACAAGAACTATCATCTACATTAGCATTCCATGAAATATAAGAAAACGAACAATAGTTGACTATGTAAGCCTGAACAGTACTCTTAAATAGTGATTATGAATGTTAATAATAAATAGTAAAAATGAACACTAATTTTAAATATAAATTGTTAACAGTAAAAAATGACCGACTATGAACGACTATGAACAATAATTGAATAATTATAAATAGTGATATTAATCCGTGATTGTAAAAAGTAAAAATTAAATAGTAATTATGAATAATAATATTTGTTAAAATTAAGATATTATTTTTATTTTTATTTTATATTAATTATGTCTTATTGTTCAAGTTTTATCTTGATTTTTATAGATCTTATAACGTTTTTAGTAGCTCTTGTTGCACAACTTAGTCGACACAAGTTTTATAAGTTTAAATTATGAGATAATTTTTAACTTTTGAAGATAAAAAGATGAAATCAGAGCCTTTTATTAAGTTGTCAAAGAAATTTTGATTTACTTCTATTAAGCTGTCAAAGAAATTTTATAGAAAATCATATAAACTAAGACATTGAAAATATACGGACTAACTTAGTTAGTTATGGACTTATATAAGAAAAATATAAGGTCACTTTCTTACTTATTTATAACTACGGTTTACAATCACTGATTATTATTTACTATTCATAATTAATGTTCACCGTCACTGTTTATTTGTACGATTCACTAAAACTAAAATATATGAAAACATGTTCCTAATTCCTGTTTATTTTTACTGTTCATTAGGTTCATAAATCCTAAAATATCTGGAAAAAAATATAAAACTTAAAATAAAAATTAATTAGTCGTTTTTAATTTTATATATATATATATATATATATATATATATATATATATATGTATAATTTAATTATGTATTCAAATTAGATATTGAATATTGATAATTCTTTATACTGGCTCTTTCATTCGGATAGGATATTAAATCTGTTATCAGAGAAAATTACCCTCAGGATTTGATTTTTTTTTATGATAATTTATCATTTGAGTAGAAAACAATGAAATAATATTCTATTACAGTATGGAACCTGAAACTCCATAGCTCATTTAAACGATAAAAACAAAATACACATAAGGAAGAATATATAAGGAGGGGATCCCGTCTCCACGTTCGAGAGCAGATCCCGTCTGGGGTTTGGAAGTGGTCACATGGCAGCATTTCTTTTTGGACGATAATAATAATAATAAAATTAACTTTTTAGATTTTTTTTATCAAAAGGTGCTACTGACCAAATTACTCTACTATATATATTTCGACATGTCTCGTGGCGAGGCGTGATGGTAAACAGCTGGGTTCTCTAAAATAGCGAGGATTCGATCCCACGTGGGAGTTATTTATGAATTGATTTTTTTTTTAAAAAATAATAATTTCAGATAATTTCATTAATTATCGAGATGATTGATCCGATCCCATGAAAATTTTTTATCGATCATCAGGATAAATTAAAACATATGCGTGACAATCAGTTCAGACGTCCAGCATCTTTGATTGGGATCTTCATTTAGAAGAAAATTTCTATAAATACGTCATAATTTGGGATTAAATTATGAATGTCTGAATGATAATTTGAATATCCTATCGTGCCATTATATCTCGAGGATGAATTTTTTTTTTAAAGCACATCAGATAAGAGGAGTGAGGTCGTCCTCACATAGAGTTCAATGATAAAATAATTGAGTATAAAATGAATGAAGTAAAATGATATGGTTGACTTAAGGTTTTTTTAATGAATTTGAATTTAATTTAAATTTGATTTGAGCTCATCTGTCTAAATATTATTGAATTATTCATTTAAATTTATTTGATTGTTGAAATTTTTTTCTTTAATTGATTAGTGAGTTGGATAATTTAAATTCTTTTTGTTTGTTTTAAATTTTTTGTTATTTTTTTAGTAGTAAGAGTTTTATTACTCAACATTATTTATATATATATTGTTCACTTATTAACGAATATTGTTCATTTATCCATGAATATTATTCATGAATGTTGTTCACGAATATTAACAAGCTCAACACATATATGTTAATTTTATTTTGTTTTGTTTTATTTAATGAGTTGTTCAAGTTTGTTGATTGATCTTGTATGTATTGAACGAACATAAACAATGTATACATTGAACGCACATAAACAAACTCTTACCAAGCTAAACACTAAGTTTGTTCATGAATATTCAGTTCATTTATAATTATAATGTGAGGAGTTGTTGTATTTCTTGGATTTACTTGGTGGACGGTATGTAGGACCGTCTATCCCAAAATTAGTCAGGTTGTAAGATCTGAATACGTAGTATAAAAAATATATCGCTCGACATTATTATCTTTTATTACACACATTCAATTCTAAATCAGTCGGACTCGTTGTAGTAGTTATGAAATCATAACTGCTATAAATATTATAGCAACTACAGTTTTATAGTTATTACAAGACATACTTAACTATATTAACACATTGACATTATAGCATGTATGATTTAGTAGTTATTATAATGTAGATTCAACATGTTCATCTAATATTTATGTTGTAGTAGTGGACTCAACGTGCTCATCTAATATTTATGTTCTAGAAGTTATGAAATCATAATTACTATAAATCCTACTTGCTTTGTTCATAATATTCACATGGTAATCCTACTTGCTTTGTTCATAATATTCACATGGTAGTAACTAAGAAATTATAGTTGCTACAAGTATTATAGCAACTATAGTTTACAATACACTGGATCGATTCAAAATTTAATAAATGTAGTAGGAAATAATAATGTGTAACAATATAATTAAATACTATTGAATAATTATATATTGTAGTAAAAGTTAATTATGTTTATCACAAATGTCACTCATGATCGATCCTCATATTATATGAAAAGAAATAAATCATAAGGTCAATTTTTAACCGATCGCTAAATTAAGTTGTTGTGAGGTGGGAGTGCCTTTTTATTTTAAAAAAAATCCCTCTAATGATTTGTAAAACATAAAGTATCCTTAAATTTCTCTCCTTTATTTTTTATATGTTAATTTATTATGAATTTATGGAGAATATCATTTTGATTTTTGCATGTTAATTTATTATGAATTTACTGAGGAGAATCCAATAACGGTTATGCATGTTAAGAAATGTCTATATCTGATGCCTAAAAGTTGATTATATTTATGTCTAAGTGTTTTTTATAGTCAGTCTTTAAGTTATATATAAAAAAAATAAATTATAGGATTAAGTTAATTAAATAGGGGTGAAAGGGATTTAGAAAATGTTATACATATATATTTGGTTGTCATTTATGATACATATTATATTTAATAGATAAGAAATAGTAGTATATTTGAGGGTGATTTTTTATATGGATTATAATTTTTTAAAAATATAAGTGTATGTATTACCGCACTTGTCCACTGTTTAAAAAAATATTAACAAATCAACCAAACACATGCCCTCGATTGAATTCCATTATTAAAAAAAATACCGTACTCAAAATAATATTAGAAGAAAGAGTAAGATTAATTGTATTAGCATGGCAAAATTTTCTTTTACTATTTTGATCTTGTTTAAAAAATAAAAGAGAGATTAATTTTTATGAGGATTCAGAACATTTAGTAGTAAGATTTCCCAACTGTAGAACATTCAAATTAATTTAAAGCTTCCTAATAGCACTTTTTAGATTTGCAGTACAACCATCTCTTATATGTGTCCATTTTGTTAACTTTTTTTAATAATATATTTTTAAAAAAAAAATATGACAAGAATATATAAATGGATCAATATGAATTAATTTATTTATAAAAACAATTCATTTTAAAAATTATCTAATAATTTTTATATCAGTATTTATAAACTATTTTTAAATCTATAATTATTTTAATATTAGTTTATAATTTTTATTGGACTAAATAATCTATTATTAACATGGCATACAAATTGCCACACCACATAAAAAGAATCTAACCCAAATTTGTAGATTTTATCTTTGATTTTTTAAAAAAAAATTATGAAATTGGAAAGCTCGACAATAAGTTTGCTATTGATACACAATCTAAATGAAATGGAATTTTGGCATTATAATTGTTTGATTTGAAACGAGTTTCAAGATAAATTAACATAGTTTGGCAAATATATTAAATTGTTAATAAATCTATGCTAGATTAAAAAAGCACCCTCAAATATATCATTGAAGAAATATGGTCAACAAAATAGCACTTACCATCGAGGTAGATGTGATTTATCGTAGGTTAAATTATACATCTTATTATCAACAAATGCGCCTTAAAAACCACTGATAACAGATCAATCTTGGCAATAACAACCGTTAGCAATGAGTGATACTGGAACAACAATCTGATTCATTCAACTACCAACCAATAAATAAATACGAGCATCTCATATAGGGGTGTAAATGAATCAGGGACGAAGTCAAAGGGGGGCGATGGCGACGACCGCCCCTCCTCAAGTTATAAGTATAAGAAATGTATGAGATATGGGAATAGGAGGTGAAAGAGAGTCAAATGGAAGACAACGACATGGTCACCTCCCCTTAACATAAACACATATATTTCACCCTCTCAATATGAAATTCCTGGCTCCGTCTCTAAAATGAATCAAGCAGCTCGTAAGCTATTCGAAACTCGGTTCAATAAAAATTTGTTTGAGCTCATTTAATGAGACTCGTTAAGATAAACAAATCAAACTCAAATTTCACAATGCTCGGCTCGTTAACTCGTGAACATATTCATTAGTAACTTTATGAATAAACTTTTAAATGAAAAAATAATAATTTTGATATTAAATTTATAAATTTTACACTCTACTTATGAAAAATATAGATAAATTTATTAAATTTATTTATTAGAATAAAATTATAAATTTTAATAAGAATATTATAATTTTCTTTAAATATATAATTTAATTTTTAATAAATATTTAAATTTATAATTTGTATTTATTAAGCTCGTTTAGGCTCGATAAAAATTTGAATAAGCTCGTGAGCTGTGAATATATTTGTTAAATAAAACTCGAGCTCGACTCGATTATAAACGAGTTAAACTCAAACATTCAAAAGTTCGGATTGGTTCGATTCGATTGCACCCCTAGTCTCATACAAAAGGAGATCAGATCCTTTGGCATACAAACAAGTGGATTAGGGGATAGACTATTTATAATTATAGTCGGATTGTGACTACGATCTGATCGTAATTAGTTACAATCTCTCTTTGAATTTATCGTCCCCCTATATTATAGTTTAGGTCAGGGCAGATAGCAAGAGGTTGCCAGGAGGTCGTCCCCCGCTCGGTGCCTAGTAGCCTGGCCATTTTCCCAACGTCGGCGGCCTCCAGGTGGCCTCCGGCCACCCGTCCCAACCCAAACTATAATTTGGAGGGGATGGTGAATCCAGGAAGAAATCACAACTAATTATGATTAGATCATCGTTATAATCTGACCTCAATTGTAAATGGTCAATCTTCTAATCTATTAAAATGATATATTGATAAAATTACTTTTAACATTTATAGAACAAAGTAACTATTCGACATATTAAAAATGTTTGTCATCATAAATGTAAAATGTCTCACGATCTATATAATCAACAATGTGTATAATTGAAAACATGTAAAATTTAAATCAACGTTTACTATTGATCCGACGATACAGGGAGGCTTGCTTGCATGAGATCAACTACCAAGGTAGAAGTCAAAGTTAAGATGGTCAACACCAGGGTGTCAAAGGGCCAAACGGAGGACGATTGCAATGATCGATCGGGACAATTAATACCCGACCGGCGTGAGATGTGTCCAAGTGGACCACCCTTCCAGCTCGAGATAATATGATAAAATAATCAGATGCTCAATGTGGAGCAACAAGACGCCAAGGAGATTGGAAAGATTGTCCAAACGGGAGGGGTATGCTACTACACAGTCACTGTAGGGAAAAGCGGTTGAGGTCAGTAGAGCGGAAGTGTTTCGGCTTAGCAACTACCCCGCTCGACCACCCCACTCGGCCAAGCAGCGGGACCATTGTCGTATCCCTCGATATCCTTCTAGGAGATAGTGTCATTGACACCAGGCATGGACAGTAGGCGGATCGTACAATGAAAGCTTCTACTATCTTCTCAGGGATATGCATGCCCTGTTAAAGTATGGTGTTAGAGGTATTTTCTTGACATGTCCCTTCATAGGATATATTGGAGAACATGCTCATGCCTCAAGGAGCGTGCATGTCATGCCACCATGGCTCTATATAAAGGGGGTCTATCACCGACGGAGGTACGTGTAATTTGTTGGGTTCTTCGGGCCGCGAAAACCGCTTTTTCGCGTCGCGGAAACCCCGAGTCACCCAAAGCCGTAGATCCGTGCAAAGATTCGTAAACAAAACTTTTCGAAAAACCTTTTCTTGTACGAGTTTGTAAAACCTTTAGATCTATACTAGATAAGGGTTATACCTTCGAAGCGTGCCTTTCGCTTATCCCGCTCGTCCAAGGAGTTGCCAGATCTCTAGACCGTCAAGCGCCGGTCCTCTAGAAGTATCCACACGGACACGTAGGTGGAGAAAACCTCACACAAAGGTGTGCTAGCACCTTGGTGAGATTCGGCCAAGCAAGGAGGAGAGGGAGAGGGAGAGCTTGAGAGGAAGAAGGAGGAAGATTCACCACACTTGAATGAAATGAATGAAAAATCAATTCCAATTCAAAAGTGGCCAGCCACTTCTCATCAAGTGTAACTCTCCATTAAATGCAATTAATGTGAAGTTAATAAGAAAATGGCTTTGTAACTTCCATGAGGTGGCACACCATGATGATGTGGAACATCATCATTGGTCCACCTAATGCCAACTCACTAATGAGGTGGCAAAAGGTCAAGTCAAAATTGACCTTTGGTCTTCCTTCTCTAGTCAAGTCAAACTTGACCCAATCTCTACCATGGTTGATCTAATCCAACCATTTGATTCGAGCCAACTTAATATAATGAATCTAATTCATTAAATTAAATTGATTTAATAAGTCATAATCTAAATTAGACTCATTAAATACATGAATCAACTTGAGTCGAACTCAAGTTAGCCCAATTAGGATTACTCTTAATCCAATTTGATTCATCAAATGAATCTAATCCTCTTAGTTCATCATATGAACATAATCTCCATCTAATTGTCCTAAGTGTGTGACCCTATAGGTTCTTGTAACGTTGGCAATGCCCTAAACCCATTTAGGAGCATAAGTAATGAGCGGTATCTAGCAACACATCATTACTACCCAAGTTACAAGAATATCGAGATCCGACATCACCTTGTGACTACTAATTGTGACTCCTCACAATATGTGACATTGTCCTTCTCTCCTAGACATCTAGATTGATCAATGTGAGGCATAGACCGTGTCATCCTCTAATCAATCTAAATCTTGAACTCCAAGTAGACTCACTCGATCAAATGAGCTCAACATCTAATGTTGACTCATTTGGGCATGGCCATGCACTTAGTGGTCTCACTCTATCAAGAATACCGATGTCGCTCCCGTCATATGGGAGGGATAGATTCCATCTACATCACTCACATCCCTCCGCATAATTTGTTACATACCCAGTAATCGCCTTTATAGTCCACCCAGTTACGGGTGACGTTTGACGAAACTAAAGTACATAACTCCTTATGTAGGGATCCATGGTGACTTCAGGTCTAAGGACTAATAGTCATACTAATAGCCACATGAGAAAGTATATGACACTCATATAACGATCCATGATACTTTCTCATGGCGGGTCATTCAGTATACATTCTCTAATGCATACCCATGTGTCAGCTTGATATCTCTATATCCATGATGATCCGGCGGTAAGAATGGGGGATCCACTTCCTGAAGGGTCTCAGCTTGAGGACAGATGGAGGGCTAAGCGGTTAATGGCCGCGCCGAGCAGCTGAGTAGGTCCGAGCGGAACTAAAGATAACCCAGTCATGGGCTGGGGTTTCTGACGCCAAGGCGGGAGAACCGAATGGCCGAGCGGGGCGTCTGCTCGGCTGGGACCGAAGGGCCGAGCGGGTGGTCCGTTCGGCCAGGACAAGGGCGAGGGTACGAAGGTTAGCCGAGCGGCCTATCCGTTCGGCTCAGAATATGGGATGTCAGCAAAGGCATGTCTGATGATTATGCCGTACACAAGAGTGCACGATGGAGGATCTCGCCGTCACATCATGGAGAGGTTGATACAGTAGCGATATGGCTTTATGGACGTCTTTCTGACAGACCCATATCTGGGCATAGTCCTTCTGACAGACCCATACCGGGGCATGGTCGAAAACAGAAGATTGCTTCGATTGGCGCGCCCAGGCTCCTTGGAGAGGTCTATATAAGGTCTCCGTTTCTTCACCGGAGGGGGACAGGTCTTCTGTTTCTGAGACACCTCTTCATCTATTTCCTCGCCTGATTTGAGCGTCGGAGGGCCGTCGCCGGGACACCCCTCCCGGCTCGGTTTTGTTGCAGGTTCGCCGGAGGACTCGAGGATCCAGCAGGGAGCGCCACATCCCCAGCGTTCGTTGACCCCTGGTTCGGACAGGATCAATTTGGCGCCGTCTGTGGGAACGCACCTGCATCCGAACAGAGACAATGGACGAGGCTGGAAGAATACACAATGTGGTACTCTCACAAGAAGAGTTGGACGCTCTGGTCGAGATGAGGGCCGCCAAACTTATGGAGCAAAAACAAAAAGCGTCAGCCGAGCGACCGGAGCAGCAAGCAACATCTGCGTCGGGTGGCCGAGCGGAAGCACCTCAAGCCACCGTCGCATTCCATCGGGCCTTATTCCGCACCCCTGAAGCCGTACCAGCTCGGAGAGATAGAGGATCTTCTTCCGACGAAATGCCTAGGCGAGAAGACAGAAAGGGGAAAGCTCCCCGAGCGGACTCATCTCCCGAGCGGATCAATCGCCAATTCTCGGAGGCTATTCTACAAGACCCTCTGCCTAAACACTATGCGCCCCCGGCGATCGGCGAGTACAATGGAACAACAGACCCGGATGATCATCTGAGTAAGTTTGATAACACAGCTACGCTCCATCAATATACAGATGGAGTAAAGTGCCGAGTCTTTCTTACCACTCTCTCGGGATCGGCTCAACGGTGGTTTCGGAGGCTGCCGGACGGATCCATCAGTAGTTTCAAGAACTTCCGAACAGCCTTCCTCCACCACTTCGCCAGCAGTCGGCGTTATCAGAAGACAAGTGTCAACTTGTTCGCCATCAAGCAAGAGCCGAGAGAATCGCTTCGAGCTTACATCCAGCGATTCAACCAAGTGGCGATGGATATTCCAACGGCCACATCGGAGACGATGATGAATGCCTTCACGCAAGGCCTTGTGGATGGGGACTTCTTCCGGTCGCTCATCCGAAAGCCGCCCCAAGATTATGATCATATGCTGCACCGGGCCAATGAATATATCAACGTGGAGGAAGCGCAGGCAGCCAGGAAGAAAGAAACACCAACCGAACGGGCTCCTCCTGCCGAGCGGAGACCCTTGGCCGCTCATCAACCGCCAAGAGGACCAAGGGCCGAAGCAATCCGCTCCCCTCGTGTGAGGTCCCAAGTACAAGAGGTAGCTGCCGCTCGGCCCAAGCCAAAGAAGAGATGGACCCCTATGTTCTGCTCCTTCCACCGAACGGATACGCACAACACGAGGGATTGTCGAAGTCTTCCCTTCGTGGCTAATCCCGTTCCCAGGAATGCCGAACGACGGTCTCCTCCCATCGACAGGAGACAAAGGACCCATGAAGCCGACCGGACCCGCACCGAGAGGCGACATCGACATACGCCCGATCGGCACCGGTCTCCAAGACAGGAGAATCGACGGGCGTCCAGAGAACGGTCCCGACCGTCCGCTCGGGAAGAGGAGAATAGAAGCAATATTGCCAGAGGCGAGATCAACGTTATTGCTGGTGGGCCGACCGGAGGAGACTCCAACCGAGCCAGAAAGGCGGGCGTCCGGCAGCTACAGATCCACGCAGTCGGTTGTAGCCAAGAGCGGGCAAGTGGACCGGAAATCACTTTCGGGCCCGGAGACTTAGAAGGAGTAGAAGTGCCCCACGATGATGCTCTGCTCATCAAAGCGGTAATAGCAAATTACACTATTCACCGTATATTTGTTGACACAAGGAGCTCGGTCAACATTGTATTCAAGAAAGCGTTCGATCAGCTATAAATTGATCGAGCCGAGCTGCTTCCCATGACAACGCCGCTCTACGGGTTCACGGGTAATGAAGTGGGCAGATCCGGTTGGCTATCTCACTGGGAGAAGAGCCGCGAGGACCAGACAAGAAACTGTGGTGGTCGACTCTCCTTTGTCCTACAACGTCATTTTGGGACCACCGGCGCTCATTCGAGCGATCGTCTCAACCTTCCATCGAAGATCAAGTTCCCGTGGAGGACAAAGTAGGAGAAATGCGTGGAGATCGGTTAGCGACTCGGCGGTGCTATATAGAGATGGTCCGAGCAGAAGCAAGGCGCCCCGGATCGAGGTACACGCCATAACCGAGAAACCTCCTGCTTTAATTTATGATGAAAAGGAGGAGGTTCAGATCCATCCGACCCGATCGGAGGCCACGACTTTTATCGCCTCTGATCTGGAGGAGAAACAGAAGGAGGAGCTGATCCAATGCCTCCGACGAAATCATGATGTATTCGTCTGGTCGACACATGAATTGCCTGGAATCTCGCCGAGCATAGCACAGCATGAGTTGCATGTCCGACCGGACGCTCGGCCGATAAAGTAGAGAAAAAGAGATTTCAGCGCCGAGCAGAACTCCATCATCCGAGCGGAGGTCGAGCAGCTTCGTACAGTTTCCGAGTTGGTTGGCTAACGTAGTATTAGTCTCAAAGCCAAGCGGCAAGTGGAGAGTCTGTATTGATTTTCGGGACTTAAACAAAGCATGCCCCAAAGATTTTTATCCCCTGCCCCGGATAGATCAGCTGGTGGACTCTACGGCTGGCTGCGAATTAATTTGTATGCTCGACGCCTACCAAGGGTATCATCAAGTGCCGCTCGCTTCGTAACGGCCGACGGCACATATTGCTATAATGTGATGCCGTTCGGATTGAAGAATGCCGGGGCCACTTATCAACGCTTGATGAACAAAGTATTCAGAGAGCAGATCGGGCGGAATCTGGAAGTTTATGTGGACGACATCCTTATCAAGTCCGCCCAAGCGGCCGACCTCTTCAAGGACATGGAAGAAACCTTCCGAACGCTACGCAAATATGGAGTCAAACTAAATCCTCAAAAGTGCCTGTTCGGAGCAAAAGGAGGGCGTTTCTTGGGGTACATAGTGACCGAGCGGGGAATTGAAGCCAATCTTAGCAAGGTGAAAGCTCTGCAGGACATGCCGCCTCCAAGGAATACAAGGGAAGTGCAGCGATTGACCGGTCAGATAACTGCTTTATCCAGATTCATCTCCAAAACCGCCGACCGGAGCCTACCATTCTTCAAAATTTTGTGCAAGGCCACTAAATTTCACTGGGACGAGGAATGCGACCGAGCATTTGAAGAATTGAAGACATATCTTAATTCTTTGCCTATACTAGCCAAGCCGATCGGGGGTGAGTCACTTTATATTTATCTGTCGTCAACTGAACATGCTGTAGGCTCAGCACTTGTGAGGGCGAGCGGCGAAGAGCAACCGGTGTATTTTCTAAGCCACATTTTAAAAGATGCTGAATCTCGTTACACCGGGCTTGAGAAGTTAGCCTTTGCTTTGGTTCTAGCCGCTCGGCGCCTTCGACCATATTTCTTGGCTCACACCATCATCGTCCGAACAAACAGTCCACTAGGAAGAGTGCTGTTGAATCCAGAAGCGTCCGAACGGCTCATCAAGTGGACGACAGAACTAAGTGAATTTGACATCCAATACCAGCCCCGCTCGGCGATCAAAGCGCAATCCTTGGCTGATTTTGTGACCGAAGTGCAGAGGCCAGAGCCGGAAGCTATGTGGAGGATATATGTGGATGGGTCTTCCACTCGGCTCGGAAGTGGGATTGGAATACTGCTACTCTCACCCCAAGAAGAAAAGATACACTTATATGTCCGGCTGGACTACAAAGCCACCAACAATGAAGCAGAGTATGAGGCCCTCATAGCCGGACTGCAGGTAGCACGGCATGTAGGAGCCGGTCGGGTGACACTCTATTCGGATTCACAGTTGGCCGCTCAGCAACTTTCTGGAACCTTTGAAATCAACAGCGTTCGGCTTAAGCTCTACGCTGAAGCCTTTGAAAAACTCAAAGCTACTTTCCGAGAGGTCCTTATTCGAAAGATTCCCCGAACGGAGAACCAGGTAGCCGATGACTTGGCCAAACTAGCAAGTTCTATAGTGTCGGTCACCATTCAGCAACCAATTGAAAAAGTATTACTGGTAGCGCACGTCGACCGGATGGAAAGCCTCACGTTTCCAAGCGACTGGAGGACACCCATCATAGAGTTCCTCCGCTCGGGAGCCACACCGACCGATCGGGATGAAGCCCAGCTGCTCAGGAGGAGGGCCGGTCGGTTCACACTCATCGGTGATCAGCTCTACAAGAAGGCTTTCTCACGTCCGCTGTTGAAATGCGTGAGCTCGGAAGACTCGGCTTACATTCTCCAAGAAGTACATCAAGGATCGTGTGGAGGGCATCCGGGCGGACGATCATTAGCTAAGAAGATCCTGCTAGCTGGATACTTTTGGCCGACCTTACAAATAGACGCCCAGACAGTATCTACATGCCTTTCGTGCCGAGTATCACAACTGCTCCCACCGGCCGACAGAGGAGATGAAGGCATCAACCGTCTCATGTCCGTTCGATCAATGGGGAATGGATATCGTGGGTCCATTTCCGATGGCGACCGGGCAGAGGAAATTTTTGCTGGTGGCGGTCGATTATTTCTCCAAGTGGGTGGAAGCCGAGCCACTAGCCAGGATCACCGAACAGATGGTCAAAAAATTTATATGGCAACACATCATCTGTAGGTTCGGTATCCCTCGCCGATTGGTTTCCGACAATGGGCGGCAATTCACAGGGAAGGTGCTAGAAGATTGGTGCAAAAGCTATGACATTGAGCAACACTTCACGTCCGTGGCTTACCCCCAAAGCAACGGTCAAGCCGAAGTAGCCAACCGGGAAATTCTCCGTATTCTGCGCGCTCGGCTCGACCACGTGGGAGGAAGTTGGCCGGATGAAGTGCCGGGCGTTTTATGGGCCATCTGGACGACTCCTAAGGAAGCGACGGGCGTCACACCTTTTCATCTGGTATACGGTGGCGAAGCAGTCATCCCGGTTGAAGTCGGCGTCGAGTCCGTCCGGGTCCAATTGTACGATGAAGGCAACGCCGATCGGAGGAACATGGAGCTGGATTTGATTGACGAGGAACGAGCCAAGGCATCCGTTCGGCTGATGGCATACCGTCAACGAATGAAGCAAAACTACAACCGCCGCGTCATTCCCCGATCATTCCAGGTCGGCGACCTTGTCTGGAAGAAAGTCAAACCGGTCGGCGACGTCGGCAAGCTTGAAGCGCCGTGGGCAGGCCCGTTCAAAATCATCGAAAAGCTCCGCTCGGGCGCATATTATTTGGAGGATGAGGACGGCCGACAGCTAGATAGACCGTGGAGTGCGAACCACCTCCAGCCTTACCGGGCGGGGTGAAAGGTGTGCCAATGTAAATCATCCTGTGTACTTTTTTCGACTGAATACTTGAAATGCAGAAATGAAAAATCAAGAGAACAAATATAAGGCATCGTCAACAAGGAACGAAGGCCCCGCGTCGTTTGGCCGGAGGTAAATGGGTCGAGCCAAGCGCTCGAAGATAGAAGACCCAGTACCTTCCGGATGGAGGTAAATTATCCGAGCCAAAATGCTCGACGAAGCAGACCCTGAGCTGTTCGGCCAGGAGTACGTTCTCCAAGCTAGATGAAAAGGGCATATGGATTATCCGAACCAAGCGCCCAAATAGTAAAGGCCTCCCAGCCGATTGGATTCGCAAGCAAATGACCCGTGCCGTTCGGCCGGGCACAAGGATTGTCCAAGCGCGAGATAAGTTATGAGGGCCAAGGTCGCTCGACCTGGCAAGGAGTTAGCCTTAAAGGCCGTCTAGCCCAGACGTTAAACCGGAGAGCCGCGACGATCGGCTATAAACATCCGCGCCGACGAGCTCCGTCGTTAAAGATCGAGAGCCGCGCCGATCGGCTATAAACATCCGCGCCGTCGAAACTAACGAGCCGCGCCGATCGGCTATAAACATCCGCGCCGACGAGCTCCGTCGTTAAAGATCGAGAGCCGCGCCGATCGGCTATAAACATCCGCGCCGACGAGCTCCGTCGTTAAAGATCGAGAGCCGCGCCGATCGGCTATAAACATCCGCGCCGACGAGCTCCGTCGTTAAATATCGAGAGCCGCGCCGATCGGCTATAAACATCCGCGCCGACGAGCTCCGTCGTTAAATATCGAGAGACGAGCCGGCGTCTATAAACGTCCGAGCGGAAGGCCGACGAGCTCCGTCGTTAAAAATCGAGAGCCGGCCGACCGGCTATAAATAACCGCGCCGACGAGCGCCGTCGTTAAAGATCGAGAGCCGCGCCGACCGGCTATAAATAACCGCGCCGACGAGCTCCATCGTTAAAGATCGAGAGCCGCGCCGATCGGCTATAAACATCCGCGCCGACGAGCTCCGTCGTTAAAGATCGAGAGCCGCGCCGATCGGCTATAAACATCCGCGCCGACGAGCTCCGTCGTTAAAGATCGAGAGCCGCGCCGACCGGCTATAAACATCCGCGCCGACGAGCTCCGTCGTTAAAGATCGAGAGCCGCGCCGACCGGCTATAAATAACCGCGCCGACGAGCTCCGTCGTTAAAAATCGAGAGCCGCGCCGACCGGCTATAAATAACCGCGCCGACGAGCTCCGTCGTTAAAAATCGAGCTCCGTCGTTAAAAATCGAGAGCCGCGCCGACCGGCTATAAATAACCGCGCCGACGAGCTCCGTCGTTAAAGATCGAGAGCCGTGCCGACCGGCTATAAACATCCGCGCCGACGAGCTCCGTCGTTAAAGATCGAGAGCCGCGCCGACCGGCTATAAATATCCGCACCGTCGAAACTAATGACGCCAAATAACGAGTGTTCTCAAGTACTAAATTGACTAAGTCCGATCGGCCATCAGTTTGCCAATACTTCGCACTCACTGAATGCGAACAGCATAGCCAAGCGCTAAACGATTTCGAGGAAAACAAGTCAACTGATTTACCCGATCGGTCGTCTAGTGGGGAACACGTGGAGCTTAACTGATTCTACGAATAAGCACCAAAACAAACAAAAATACAAGCAAAGGAGCACAACTAGGCCGAACGGCGCGTACAAAAATTTTACATCCGTAAAACGGATGAAATACAGAAGGTACTTGGAGGAACTCGTCTCACTCCGGGTCCTCAAAATTAAAAAAGGCGTCCGGGATATCGTCAATCATAGCCGCCAGATCTGAAGAGGGAATGCTCAGGTCAGCAGGAAGATGCCCACCCTTCTTCAGGTACGCCACGGTGACCTTGACCGCCTCGGCGAAAGTTGAAGAGACGTTGCCACCAAATTTTGCGCCGAACCGCTCCAAGCGGAGGTATTCTTGGCGCGCTGCTGCTAGGCGACTCGGTTCCCCTTCCTTGTACTTTCTGAAAGCCGCTCGGGAAGCGATAAGTGAATCTTGGAGGACTTTCTGGTCCACCTCCGCTTTAGTGCGCTCAGCAGAGCGCCCATCCCGTTCGGCAGCTAGTTGGGCTTCCAGATTCTTAGATTGCTGATCTAGAGCTCGGACTTCAACTTTCATCTTGTCCAGATCAGCAATCGCCCGCTTCTTCCGGGCAGCAGCGCGTTTGGCATCCGCTTCGCGCTTCTTGACTTGGCCCTCTAGCCGAGCCACCTCTGTTGACAGGTCGGCGGACTTCTTCTGTTCGGCCTCGAGGGTTTGTTTCTCCCGCTCGGCCGAGGGACCCCCTGACACTTGGAGTTTCTCCAGGAGATCCTCCAGCTCGGCTAGCCGATGGCTAGTGGCGATTTGCTCAGCCCAGCGCTGTAAGGGAAATAATGAAATGAGGAACCGGACAGTAGCATAGCACAGAAAGAAAAATGAATTTACCTGAGTGGCCTGCTGCATGTTGTTATCGCCGAGCTGCTTGGGCGTCATGAGGGCCACTTGAATCTGGGCGTCCTCGAAGAGCTTGGCGAGCGGGCCCGTCAGGGTTATTTCATGAACGGGGCTTGATGGCCGATCGACAGACAGTAAATATTCCTCCGATGGGAATCGAAGGGTAGTCTTGACGGTCGGGTGGCCGGCCGGCACTTCCTCAGCCGCAGTCGCCTGGCCCGAGGACTCCCCTATGGTTGAAGTCTCGCCCAACCGTCGTAAGCGATGACGAGTCAGTGGAGGAGAGCCAGAGGGCTGTGCAGTGGGCGAGGCCACGGGGGTCCTGATCTGCGACGGCGTGCGACTGGGCGAAGTGACCCCGATCGGCGCCTGGGGTTCGCCTTCTCGGGTCGGCGGGAGGCTGGGGTCTCTTCGACGTTTCCGCCGAACTTCCAGTGGGGGATCCCCGACCTGGGGGACTCCTAGCTCTGCTGGAGCAGAGGAAACAGGATCCGCCTCAACCGCTGTTTCAGGGGCGGACTGCGTCCCCCCCTCTCCTGTAGCTGCCGGGCGGCTGGGGATAAGACCCCGCTCAGCGAGTTCTTTTTTAGTCGCCGCCTCAATTTCCACGGCCTTCAACTTCAGATGATCGGTGGCCTTGGAGCGCCACATGACTTCAGCTGTAATGGAAGAAATTAAAATCAGTTAGACAAAAAAGGCGAGGAGAGTAAAAAGTCCTTACTCATGCGGTAGGGGAGATTGGCCCGAACGGGAGATAGTCCGAAAATATACAACACCCCCTTGAGAAGCAACTGGTCGATCTTGTACCGCTGACCGGACAACCAGTTCGCCGCATGAAGGTAAGCCGGGTTGCTTCTGAATTTGCCGAGCTCCGGCTGGGTCGGCACGGCGCTCTGCCATTTGGTTCGAAATGCTGGCCGCTCGAGAACTCGGATATAGAAGAAAAATTCCTTCCAGTGCTTGTTGGAGGTTGGCATATTATCAAAAAATTTAAAGCCTATTCTACTCTGGAAAATGAAAGTGCCCAACTCGGATTGTTTGGGGTAGAAGAAGAAGTGGAATATTTTGGGGTCAAGTGGGATACTATGCAGCTTAAAGAGGACAACCACCCCGCTCAGCAACCTAAAGGAGTTCGGCACAAGTTGGCCAAGCGGGATGCGGAAATAATTACAAACCTCCAAAATGAATGGATGGGTAGGAAATCTAAGGTCGCCCTGGAATTGGTCTAGAAAAAAGCAAATGGTGCCGATCGGCGGGTTATGGGGCCGATCGGACGGGTCGGCTATAATTATTTCGTGGTCATCAGGGATCCCATACGTCCGAACAAGACGCCGAGCGCCCTCTTCATCAAACCGACTCTCCATGGTCATATACCAAGGGCCATGAACACCAACAGCGGGCTCAGAGGAGCTTGCCATCTCGGAGAAGCAATAAGATGGCAAGAAACCAGAGGAACGGGAACGAAAGAGGCAAAACGACTTGGGAGGACCTTGTAAACGAAGGGAGAAGACTCACTGAGAAGGAAACGGGCGGAAAAGATCACCGGTGGGATGGTAGCCGCCGAAAAACAGGAACTGGATCGTCGGAGGTCGCAGCAGAAGAAGAGGCGGAAGGACAACGCACAAGCAAGCATGCGGCGAAGGAAGTAGACGGAGGCTTTATACGGCCGAGGCTGGTCGGCCTCCGCCGTCGGATGCAGGTCACGAGAGACGAGGTCATCATCTAACCGTCCATTTCAAAGTAATCGGCGTCCCATCGTACGGATCATCACCGCCACGCAAGAAGAGCCACGTGGCGCTGTCACCAGGCGCAATTAAGGCGCCCATACCACGCATGCTTCGGTTTAATGAAGAGGATTTGCGTGATTTTCGAGAAGATTTAGACAAGCAAACATCCACGTTGAGCGACAAGACCACCAAAACGAAGAGCCGAGCGGCTGAATTTGGCAGAAGGGCTGAACGGCCCCAGGGATATTATAAGCGACGGAAAGGCGGCGACCGCCCACTCGAACACATAGTCCAGTCAGTCGGACTCACTACCTCCTTCGACTAGACTTGAAAGGAAGGCAAGTGATCCAGCGGTAAGAATGGGGGATCCACTTCCTGAAGGGTCTCAGCTTGAGGACAGATGGAGGGCTAAGCGGTTAATGGCCGCGCCGAGCAGCTGAGTATGTCCGAGCTGAACCAAAGATAACCCAGTCATGGGCTGGGGTTTCCGACGCCAAGGCGGGAGAACCAAATGGCCGAGCGGGGCGTCTGCTCGGCTGGGACCGAAGGGCCGAGCGGGTGGTCCGTTCGGCCAGGACAAGGGCGAGGGTACGAAGGTTAGCCGAGCGGCCTATCCGTTCGGCTCAGAATATGGGATGTCAGCAAAGGCATGTCTGATGATTATGCCGTACACAAGAGTGCACGATGGAGGATCTCGCCGTCACATCATGGAGAGGTTGATACAGTAGCGGTATGGCCTTATGGACGTCTTTCTGACAGACCCATATTTGGGCATAGTCCTTCTGACAGACCCATACCGGGGCATGGTCGAAAACAGAAGATTGCTTCGATTGGTGCGCCCAGGCTCCTTGGAGAGGTCTATATAAGGTCTCTGTTTCTTCACCGGAGGGGGACAGGTCTTCTGTTTCTGAGACACCTCTTCATCTATTTCCTCGCCTGATTTGAGCGTCGGAGGGCCGTCGCCGGGACACCCCTCCCGGCTCGGTTTTGTTGCAGGTTCGCCGGAGGACTCGAGGATCCAGCAGGGAGCGCCACATCCCCAACGTTCGTTGACCCCTGATTCGGACAGGATCACATGACTTGTGAGATCAAGTCATCGAGCTGACCTACATGCTAGTCTTATTGTATTAACATTGTCCCTGAATGCTAATACTCGACTAGGAATGATTTAGAGTAGTGTTCCCTATATCATCTCACTATCGATTCAACTAATCGATTGATATAGGTATGAACCTTCTACTCAAGGACGCTATTATACTTAGTCTATTTGGCACTAATATAAATAAGTATAATAACCAAACAAATGTCTTTATTAATATACAAGAATATGATATACATGAGTCCATACAATCATCAAATGATTGGCTCTAGGGCTCTAACTAACAATCTCCCACTAGCACTAGTGCCAATCAGTATAGGCTCTAAGGCCTAAAGACCTAGTGTGACCATCATGCTTCCTCTGTGCCAAAGCCTTGGTCAAGGGATCTGCGATGTTAGCCTCTGAGGTACTCTGCAAATCTTCACATCTTCTCTATCGATAATCTCTCGAATGAGATGGAAGCGCCGTAGTATGCTTGGTCCTCTGGTGTGAGCGAGGTTCCTTTGTGCTATAGCTCCATTGTTGTCACAATAGAGCTCAATGGTCGCGATGCTAGGAACCACCCCAAGTTCGATAATGAATTTGCGGATCAATCGCCTCCTTCGCCTCGATGCGAATATACTCGGCATTGTAGAATCAACTCGTATCCGCTTGAACTCTTCGGTGGACACCACCATTAATGCAAAATACGAACCACGACTGCGATCGGTAATCATCACGATCGGTCAAGCGGCATCAATGTAACCCTTTACAGTTAGCTCATCATTGCCTCCATATATCAAGAAATATTCTCTAGTTCTTCGTAAGTACTTAAGAATATTCTTGACCGCTATCGATGACTTTATCTGACTGGTATCTGCTCGTCATGCTCAAAGCATACGAGACATTAGGTCGAGTACACAGCATGACGTACATGATCGATCCTATGGCTGAGGCATAAGGGATCTGATCCATGCGGTCTCTCTCCTCTCTAAAAGAGGGACCTTGAGTCTTCGAAAGACTCACACCATGTGACATCGGCAGAAATCCCTTTTTGGAATTCTGCATGGCAAACCGAAGGAGTACCTTGTCAATATATGTACTCTGACTTAGGCCAAGCAATCTCTTAGAACTATCTCTATAGATCTGTATCCCTAGAATGCGGGATGCCTCACCTAAGTCCTTCATTGAGAAGCAACTCCCTAGCCATGTCTTGACAGACTGAAGCATAGGGATGTCCTTCCCAATGAGTAGTATGTCATCCACATACAATATGAGGAAGATAACTATATCCCCTATAACCTTCTTGTAGACACAAGGCTCATCTTCGTTCTTGATGAAACCAAACTGTTTGATCGCATCATCGAATTGAAGATTCCAGCTTTGAGAAGCTTGCTTTAGTCCATAAATGGACCTATGCAGCTTGCATACTCTACTAGTATGCTGTGGATCTACAAAACCCTCAGGTTGTGTCATGTACACATCCTCGAGTAAGTTTCCATTCAGAAACGCGGTTTTGACATCCATCTGCCATATCTCATAGTCATGGTAGGCTGCAATAGCAAGCATGATCCGAATGGACTTAAACATCGCTACTGGAGAAAAGGTTTCATCATAGTCAATACCATGAATCTGCTTGAAACCTTTAGCTACCAAGCGACCCTTATAGATAGGTCCATCCATGTCAGTCTTTCTCTTAAAGACCCACTTGCACCCAATGGGTTTTACCCCTTCAGGTGGATCAACCAAAGTCCATACTTGGTTGGTGTACATGGATTCCATCTCGGATCTCATGGCTTCTAGCCATTTCTCGGAATCTGGTCTCATCACGACTTCTTGATAGGTGGTAGGCTCATCCTCTATGAGCACAATGTCATCATGGTCAGACAAGAGAAATGATCTCAGTCTGACGACGTACCCTATCGGACCTGCGAAGAGGTATGTCTACTTGAACCGGTTGTTGTTCCTCAACTCCTTGTGGAACAACATCATCCACAACACTTTGTGATTCCAGTTCAATTTCCATCGAGGCATTAGTGCTATTGTTCGCATCTTGAACTTCTTCAAGATCGAGCATCTCACTAGTCTTTCTAGAAACAAAGTCCCTTTCTAGAAAGACCCGATCTTTGCCACAACTACCTTGTGCCGATTGAGAATGTAGAAGTAATATCCTTAGTTTCCTTGGGATATCCGATGAAATAACACTTGTCGGTTGGGTCCTAATTTATGCGAGACTTGGCGTCGCACGTAAGCCTCACACCCCAAATCCTCATGAATGACACTGGGCTCCCAGTCCATATCCTATATGGTGTCTTTATCACGGCCTTTGATGGAACTCGGTTGAGTATGAAAGCTGCCGTGTCTAGAGCATATCCCCATAGATATGTCGGAAGATCTGTGTGACTCATCATAGATCGTACCATATCTAATAGGGTACGATTCCTCCTTTCAGATACACCATTCCACTGTGGTGTTCCAGGAGGAGTGAGTTGGGATAGAATCCCACACTCAGCTAGGTAGTCACGAAACTCATGGCTAAGGTATTCTCCACCTCGATCTGATCGAAGTATCTTAATACTCTTGTCAAGCTGGTTCTGTACTTCATTCTTGAATTCTTTGAACTTTTCAAAGGATTCAGACTTATGTGTCATCAAGTACACATAACCATATCTACTAAAGTCATCAGTAAATGTGATGAAGTATCTATAACCGCCTCTAGCAGCAACATTGAAAGGGCCACATACATCACTATGTATGAGTCCTAACAAATCAGTTGCTCTCTCGCTATACCCACTAAAGGGGGTCTTGGTCATCTTGCCTCGTAGGCATGACTCGCATATCTCATATGATTCTAAATCAAATGAGTCCAGCAAACCATCCTTATGGAGCTGGGATAAGCGCTTGTCATTTATATGACCTAAGCGATAGTGCCAGAGGTAGGTTTGGTTCATGTCATTTGACTTGAACCTCTTGGTACTAATGTTATAGATAGGGTTCTCAATGTCTAGAATATAGAGTCCGTTTATTAGTGGTGCACTACAATAAAACATATCTTTCAAATAAACAGAACAACATTTGTCTTTTATTATAAAAGAGTATCCTTTCTTATCTAAACAAGAAACTGAAACTATGTTCTTAGTAAGAGCAGGCATATAACAACAATCATCTAAATCTAGTACAAGCCTAGAGGGCAGAGATAGCTGATAAGTTCCTACAGCAACAGCAGCAACCCGTGCTCCATTGCCTACTCGTAGGTCCACCTCACCCTTTGCCAATGCTCTGCTATTTCTCAGCGCCTGCACATCAGTACAAATGTGAGAAGCACATCCAGTATCTAATACCCATGATGTAGAAATAGATAGATTGACTTCTATAACATTTATACCTGAAGTGGAAGTCTCACTTCGCTTCTTCTTAAGATCCTCCAAGTATACCTTGCAGTTCCTCTTCCAGTGTCCGGTTTAACCGCAGTGGAAGCAGGTAGCATCCTTGGCGACCCCTCCTTTAGGCTTCAGTGTCTTGCCTTTGCCCTTGGCTTGGGACTTTCCCTTACCTTTGGGCTTGCCTTTGCCCTTATGCTTCTGGACCATCAGATTGGGCTTAACCTTCTTAAGGTTAACCTCAGCAGTTCGTAACATACTAAGGAGCTCGGGCAGTGGCTTGTCAATCTCGTTCATGTTATAGTTCAGAACGAATTGACTATAGCTATCCGGCAAGGATTGTAAGATTAAGTCAGTGGCCAGCTCTTGGCCAAGTGGGAACCCCAGTCTTTGTAGGTTCTCTATGTACCCAATCATCTTGAGTACATAAGGACCTACAGGAGCCCCATCTGACATCTTGCACTGAAACAGTGCCTTAGAGATCTCAAATCTCTCATGCCTTGCTTGTCCCTGATATAGTTGGCCAAGATGCTCAATCATATCGTAAGCACCCATCAACTCGTGTTGCTTCTGAAGCTCAGAGTTCATGGTCGCGAGCATTAGACAGGACACATCTAATGCGTCATCTTGATGCTTCTTATAAGCATCTTTGTCGGCTCGCGGGGCATTGGCAGGAGGAGCCTCCGGAATGGGCTGCTCCAGAACGTACAGTTTACGTTATTGGGTGAGAACTATTCTCAAGTTCCTGTACCAGTCCAGGAAATTCGCTCCGTTGAGCTTGTCCTTCTCAAGGACAGATCGCAGGGAGAAGGAATTCGTGTTTGATGTCATGGTTATCTACAACAGAAAAATTTGCAGAAAATCATATTCTTTTAAAAATCATTTAATTAGGCCTTTAACTAAATGATACTCCCACTGAATACTATAATTCTTGTGGGACAAGATCCACATCATACTAACCCTTGAGTTAGCTTTAGCTAATACGCCCAAGGCTTAGTATGATCGGTAGGTAACGATTACCAATTACATCTCTATGCAACTCTTGTTTATAGAATAAAATCCGCATTTATATTAAAACTCGAGTTAGCTTTGGCAAATACGCCCGAGAATTAATATAAACGTGATTTTGTCCTACCTTTCCAACTATTGGAAGAATGCCTATAGTTGACTCGATCCAACCGAGTAACTATGAATACTCAATCTAATTGAGTTTGTATTCACCCATGCGTTGATAGACGGGACCAAGATTGTCCCTCCGTATCCTACCAAGATAATATGTATTGCTCTGCTTTAGCAGATTCAACAATACATGTGATCGAGGTAGTGATAGGTATCACGGCATGGTTAGGCATTTAGAGTTGAGTCGATTGAGATCTAATCTAATCGAAAAAGGATGCATCTTGTGCACGACTTAGATCTAATCTAATCGCAAGGGTGCATCATGTGCACGACTTAGATCTAATCTAATCGTAAGGCACTAATTAATTAATTACTTATTAAACATGCATCATATACATAAGCAATTAACTAATTAATTTATTTGTGATTTAGTCATGGCCCTACTACGATCTTCTCAAGCCAATGAGAAGATCGAATGGTCAACCTAGGGTCAACAGCTTCTCCAAGCTCCTCCCTTTGACCACCTTGTGTTGCTCGTGCCCGCCTCGGAACTCCGTCTCGTGTGGACCCTCCACCGCTCCAATTTGTACATTACAATTTGAAACTAGAGTTACATTCGAGTCTAAATCTAATTTACAACCAGAATATAAGAGAGAGGCACGACACGCAGGTCACGAAAATAAAATAAAATTACAAGCACGCACATCACATAACGACACGCAGGCCGTATTATGAATTACAACACATTGTCCAATTAAATTGGGTCTTTGGGCCATGACTATCACAAATTTAATATATAATTCAAAATTATATATTCTTCATAATTTTTCTGTAATTTTAAAAATAATTTTTACAATTTTTATAAGTAAAATTTCCCGGCGGTCCCGTTTAGCGGTTTCGGGTGCAATCGCGGAACGGATCCCCTTGCGGGGCCCAGGGGCAACGCCCCTACCCGCGATCTAACCATCGCGAGGGTTCCTTTGCGATCCAACAGCGCCTAAACCCGCTGTCCCAAAACGATTTGGGTCGAGACATTGCCGTTTCGGAAAAATCTTCCCGGCGGGTTCGTTTTTAGCGATTTCGGGTGCAATCGCGGAGCAAATTCCCTTGCGGGGTTAGGGGCAATGCCCCTACCCACGATCTAACCATCGTGAGTTGCTCCTTTGTGATCTAATGGCACCCGACCCCGCTGTCCCAAACGGATTTGGGGCAAAACGAAGCCGTTTAAAAGAAAACTTTCCGGTAGCCAAAAGACACTTGTGCTTCGCTTCTACGGAAAAATTACTCATAAAAACTCTAAAACTCAATTTTACAGAAAATCACAGAAGGTATATTTTTCATAAAAATACAAGCGAACTCGTACAAGTCTTTGCGTGGCTCGATACCCTTGTTGGGTTCTTGGACGCAAAAGCTTTTCGCGTGCTGAAACCCCAAGTCACCAAAGCCGTGAATCGTGCAAAGATTCGTAAACAAAACTTTTCGAAAAACCTTTTCTTGTACGAGTTTGTAAAACCTTTAGATCTACACTAGATAAGGGTTATACCTTCGAAGCGTGCCTTTCGCTTATCCCGCTCGTCCAAGGAGTTGCCGGATCTCTAGACCATCAAGCGTCGGTCCTCTAGAAGTATCCACACGGACACGTAGGTGGAGAAAACCTCACACAAAGGTGTGCTAGCACCTTGGTGAGATTCGGCCAAGCAAGGAGGAGAGGGAGAGGGAGAGCTTGAGAGGAAGAAGGAGGAAGATTCACCACACTTGAATGAAATGAATGAAAAATCAATTCCAATTCAAAAGTGGCCGGCCACTTCTCATCAAGTGTAACTCCCCATTAAATGCAATTAATGTGAAGTTAATAAGAAAATGGCTTTGTAACTTCCATGAGGTGGCACACCATGATGATGTGGAACATCATCATTGGTCCACCTAATGCCAACTCATCAATGAGGTGGCAAAAGGTCAAGTCAAAATTGACCTTTGGTCTTCCTTCTCTAGTCAAGTCAAACTTGACCCAATCTCTACCATGGTTGATCTAATCCAACCATTTGATTCGAGCCAACTTAATATAATGAATCTAATTCATTAAATTAAATTGATTTAATAAGTCATAATCTAAATTAGACTCATTAAATACATGAATCAACTTGAGTCGAACTCAAGTTAGCCCAATTAGGATTACTCTTAATCCAATTTGATTCATCAAATGAATCTAATCCTCTTGGTTCATCATATGAACCTAATCTCCATCTAATTGTCCTAAGTGTGTGACCCTATAGGTTCTTGTAACGTTGGCAATGCCCTAAACCCATTTAGGAGCATAAGTAATGAGCGGTATCTAGCAACACATCATTACTACCCAAGTTACAAGAATGTCGAGATCCGACATCACCTTGTGACTACTAATTGTGACTCCTCACAATATGTGACATTGTCCTTCTCTCCTAGACATCTAGATTGATCAATGTGAGGCATAGACCGTGTCATCCTCTAATCAATCTAAATCTTGAACTCCAAGTAGACTCACTCGATCAAATGAGCTCAACATCTAATGTTGACTCATTTGGGCATGGCCATGCACTTAGTGGTCTCACTCTATCAAGAATACCGATGTCGCTCCCGTCATATGGGAGGGATAGATTCCATCTACATCACTCACATCCCTCCGCATAATTTGTTACATACCCAGTAATCGCCTTTATAGTCCACCCAGTTACGGGTGACGTTTGACGAAACTAAAGTATATAACTCCTTATGTAGGGATCCATGGTGACTTCAGGTCTAAGGACTAATAGTCATACTAATAGCCACATGAGAAAATATATGACACTCATATAACGATCCATGATACTTTCTCATGGCGGGTCATTCAGTATACATTCTCTAATGCATACCCATGTGTCAGCTTGATATCTCTATATCCATGACTTGTGAGATCAAGTCATCGAGTTGACCTACATGCTAGTCTTATTGTATTAACATTGTCCCTGAATGCTAATACTCTACTATGAATGATTTAGAGTAGTGTTCCCTATATCATCTCACTATCGATTCAACTAATCGATTGATATAGGTATGAACCTTCTACTCAAGGACGCTATTATACTTAGTCTATTTGACACTAATATAAATAAGTATAATAACCAAACAAATGCCTTTATTAATATACAAGAATATGATATACATGAGTCCATACAATCATCAAATGATTGGCTCTAGGGCTCTAACTAACATAATTCACTGTTTACACTAGAGTTACTGTTGCTCCACTTTCTTCCACTATTCCGGTGACTGACTTGAGCGTCAGGGGGCCAACGCCCGGGACCCCTTTCTTGGCTCGATACCGACGTTACTTGTTTTGCAAAACAGAGCGAGGTTTACAGCTGGTCAACGAAGCCATCACGTCCCCATCTTTCCACCTTCCCTCTTTCGGACAGGATTATTTTGGTACTGTATGTGGGAACGTAGCCTACATCCAGTGACGCTGGACGATTCACCACGGTGACGCTGACACAAGAGGAGCTCGACATGATGATACAAACCTGAGCGACAAAAATATTGGAGCAACAACAACATGCCCTGGCCGAGTGCCAAATGCAGGAGCCAGCAGCGTCAGTCGCGGGTCGGCAGGTCAAACCCTGAGATCGAATGGACCAAATATCTGCTTGAGGAAAGAACAAGAAGCCAACTGACATATATGGGGAGGCACCCAATGCGTCGATCCCCTTCCATTGAGTGTTGTTCAGGAATCCATCAGAGGTGCGAGGCCGAGCGGATAAGGACTGGGGTCTTCCTCGGATGGCGCGCCCGTGCAGGACGCATGAAAAGTAAAGGCACCCAAGGATGATGATTTGCCTGAGTGGATCAATTAACAATTCTCACAGGAGATTTTGAACGACCCTCTACTGAGACACTACACCTCATTGGCGATCGGGGAATACAACGGGACTATCGATCCGGACAACCACTTAGCCAAGTTTGACAATGCGGCCACACTTCATCAGTACACCGATGGGGTGAAGTGTCGGGTCTACCTCACCACTTTCTCTAGATCGGCACAACGTTGGCTCAAAAGGCTACCGAACGGATCAATCCACAACTTCAAGGACTTCCAAGCGGCATTTCTACATCACTTCGCCAGTAGCAACTGCCACCAGAAGACAAGTGTCAACTTATTCTCCTTGAAGCAAGGGCCCATGGAAGCATTGACATACAGTGCTTCAACCAGGTGGTCATGGACATCCCAGCGGTCTCCTTAGATGTATTAGTGAATGCCTTCACCCAGGGGTTCATCGAGGGGGAGTTCTTCCAATCGCTCATTTGGAAGCCGTCGAGGGACTTCGACCACTTGCAAAGGAAGGCAACAGAATACATAAACATGAGGAAGCCCAAGAGACCAGAAGAAGGGAAGTGCCAACCGAACCCACGGCAGCGCCTTAGCAGCATCCGCCGAGCAGCTATCAACCTCCTAAGGGGCCTCGATCGGGGGGAACACATCCACACCACGCCCAAGACACATGTCGTGTAACATGTGGCAGTCAGTCGGTCGAAGGATACAAAAGGCAAGGTGTTGACGCTACTGTTCTGCTCCTTCCACCAGTCGACAACGCACAACACACGGGACTGCTATGACCTGATACCGATAGCTAGCAGGTCGGCTCCGCAGGGATATCACCGTCGATCACCATCTCCTGATAGGTGACACAGGCGTCAATCATCCGAGAGAAGGGAGGAAGAAAGGACAGTTGCCGAACCACACCCTCATCAATCTAAGAGGAAGAACAACCAAAGTCCTACCCAAGCATCTGCTGAGTGGAGCAGACCTTCGGCTCGAGAGGAGGAGAACAGGAGCAACGCTGCTCGGGGAGCTAACCCAGGAGGTGACGTAACAGCCAAAGTCAAGATGACATGGCGGTCAAGGTGACGTGACAGTCAAAGTCAAGGGAAAATAACATTCCCCGCTTGGCTTTGTCGCTCGCCCAGCACTAAGGCTCTCAGCTCCATCTCGGTCGGGTTGTGGGCCGAGCGAGATGGGGCCGACCGATCGATTTTAAAAGTGGTCGATTGTATAGGCTGACCGAAAGGTTAGACCTACTGTATGGCAAACTAGCCATATGATAGGCAGAATAAGGGCCAGCTCCTGGATGTTCATAAATCTCTCTATACATACTCGGCTAGATAAAAGGTTGGTGGGGCCTAAAGCACTTAGCCTCACACACCTCTTTATACATACTTGTCTAGATAAAAAGGTCGGTCATGCTTAAGACACTTGGTCTCATATTGCTTTCTGAACGGATTTCCAATATGCTTGATGCATCATATTATTCCCCAGATGAAATTCTACTATTCAATGTACATTAGAGCAGCTTAATGCAAAAATAGGCACAAAGATGGACAACTTTATTGATCAGTCAGGATATACTCATATTCTCCGAATAGGCTTCTAGCGTGTTGTGTATCTAGCATACTATGCATAACTAAGCAGTTTAATGCAAGGACAAGCAGAAAAATAGTCAGCCTTATAATCTGACCGAGATATATTCAACAGACAACATCCTAATAACTTGTCATAATAACAACCATATGTCAGAGAATATTCTTCTAGAACCTTCTTCGAGGGGTAGTGTATCTCTCATCAGCTGACCATTTATGATAACATATTCCTTCAGTCATCTCGACAAGGGCATAAATTATAAACGACAAAAGATGTATACATATGGGTAAATAGAAGATTCCTCGGGCAATTATTACACATTGCCCAAGTGATACACCTTCCATTACTTAACAACCTTTGCCATTCCAACATTCTATGCTACCTCATGATACGGAGGTTATAAGAGGTGGTATATAAAAGAGGTCTCCTTCGTTGGCAAGGTGCATTTTTTATAGCATCTGAGCCTTATTCTCGCGCGAGTGCTTTCTCTATTGTTCTTTATTCACTCATCCAGATATGTACTGACTTGAGCGTCAAAGGGCCTTTGCCAGGGATCCCCCTTGGTTTTTGGGTAATGATGTTCTGTTTGCTCATCTGGTGTGCGCATGATCGAAAGGAGACTTCCCGCGGAGTGAAAAGTCTTGTTTCAGCCAACAATTAAACTCCTGCTCGAGCTCCCCAAGAGAAATCCTCGACATGGCAAGAAGACATCGCAAGAAAAATGCTTGGGTGATATCAGTATGATTGCATGAGGACCGACCGACAGAGACTCTAATCGGGTAAGAAAATCGCACACTCGTAGGTTGAAAATCCACGCGGTCGGCTGTAGCCAGGAGAATGCACAAGGGCCCGAGATTAGTTTCAGACTCGGAGATTTGAAGGGGTTGAGATACCCTATGATAATGCTCTAATAATTAAGGCTGTTATAACCAATTATAGCATTCATCGTACCTTTGTTGATACAGGTAGCTCAGTCAACATCATCGTTAAGTAAGCGTTTGAGCAGCTGTAGATACCCGAGCGAGCTTTAACACATGGAAACTCCTTTGTACAGGTTCACGGGTAATGAAGTCCAGTCGCTCGACCAAATAAAGTTGGTTATATCCCTAAGGGAGAAGCCCCTAATGAGGATACATCGCTCGACTTTCATAGCCGTGGATGCACCCTCGGCCTATAATGTCATTTTATGTCAGTCGACCCTAAATGAATTTTGAGCAGTCGTCTCAACCTTCTACCAGAAAATAAAATTTCCTATAGACGACCAAGTGGGAGAGGTCAAGGGGAATCAGCTAGTGGCACACAAGTGCTACATGGAGATAGTCAAAACAAAGGCCAACGCTGCCCGGAAGATCCAAAGAATGGAAGTCAACACTATTTGGGAAGCACCGCACACCCTCGGATATAGAAAAAAGAAGTGCAAATTCAACCTGGCCGCCCAGAAGCCACCACCCAGATAACGGTCAACCTGGCTCCTGAGCTTAAGGCCAAACTGGTTAAGTACTTGACACGAAATAATGATGTTTTCACCTAGACACCCAAGGAAGTAACCGGTGTATCACCAACGATCATGGAGCATGTACTTCATGTTTACCCAGATGCTCGGCCGGTCAAGCAAAGAAAGTAAGATTTTTGGGTTGATCAAAATAAGATCATTAAATAGAAGGTGGATAAATTACTGGAGGTGGGCTACATTCGGGAGATCAAATTCCCAAGTTGGCTGGCTAATGTTGTCCTTGTTAGATTTTGAGGGATGTCCTAAGGCAATCACCTTACTATTTTTACTAAGTATAGATTCATTATATGTTTAATTGTCTTAAACTCATTTACTGGATATCCTTAATACAATTCATAGCAAGAGAGAAATTGTGATTGGATTACAACTAGTGATTATCTCTACATGTGTAATTATGAACGTATTGAAATTTCTCTAGTCGTCGAATTGATGTATTCGGACATCATCAATTCTATAAGACTAGCACGGATTATACTCTTGGTTCGCCAAGTAGTTTTTTTCTCACTAGCTAGAGACCTTAGGATGTCGAGAGTTAAACGTGGATACTGGTTATGGTAACTACTTCATTGGAGTGACTCACTATAAGACTCCATATAATTATTTATATATATGGATATGTATGTGAAACTCTTACTATATCTTAATTGCAAGTTTCCTTTGACTTGAGGTATACAAGTTATCTTGGTTATGGAGACTTATACTTTGACATCTTAAGCAAGCACCTCATTGAGGTATGGACCCGAGATGATTGGGTATAAGTTAAAAGACTCGAAGATGTTTGGATAACTCATGGAGGATTTACCGCTCCTTACGAGGAAACATATACCCTATGACCACTCGTTAGGATTATTACTCAAAGTTTTTTGGTCAAAACATCACATGTTAAGAGTAGGAGACTCTTATACACATGTATGAGTAATTTGAATCTGTAGAACGAGGAAGTATTACTTGGGTTAGGTGTGACGTAGTCAGTCTAGTGGGGATGGATACATAGACCATGTCCTGAACCAAGTGGATATAAGACGAGTGACAGGAAAAAGGCAAGACTCATTGTAGCTGCTGAAGGGTTTAGAATTAGTTTTAAGATCAACTAGAATTTTTCGGCTAATTAGGGATCATGATGTACTACTAGGTGTCACTCATGATCATTCTATATTTAAGTAGTTAATTGTGGATGACCAAGATGAACTGGGAACCTATTGGGTCACACACACTAACGAGTATCTAAAAGACGTAAAACAAGTTAAAAAATAAGATTCTTAGATCATGAGATAAATATTTGGTTCAACCATACATAAGATAAATATGGAAATATTTGTCATAATGGAAGTGTGGATGAGCTATATCTCTTATGGTAGAGTTGAATCATATTTGGTTTAATCATAAATTAGTCATGAACTAACTTGGTTTAGTTGTGAACCAAACCAATAGGTTAATGGGATAATTTTTAGTTAAGAGATAATGGGTTGGATTTAGACTTTCTAATTCAACTCATTAAAGAGGATTATATATAGATGTAACTGGAAGAGAATTATATACAAGTTTTATTATTTGGTTGATTAGCTTTTCGAAACCTAATCCTCCTCTCCCTCTCCTCTCTCTACCATCGCCAACAAGAGGGCTCTCCCTCTTGTTGCTGTGACCACCACAAGGGAGAAAAACTCTCCCTTGTGTGCTTCCTTCTTCTTTCTCTTGATCCCTCTTATTCGCTCGTGACTAGTAACTTCTGAAGGAGAGGTTTGTACTCAAGGAGTTATCTTGAGGAGCTCGGCATGGATACGAATAGAGGCGAGATTTGACAATATTGTTATAGTTGATGCCCTTCTCGTTACAAGTCATCCGTAAGGTATACCTAGCATAAATTTACTTTCCATAAAAATCTTAATTATGTGATCATGTTTGACATGTTGTATCCTTGTATGCATATGGTGTGTGTGATATAATAATTAGAAATTATTTTATTTTTCGCTGTGCATGTTTATGAAACGTGTTCTGGCATGCACTCGCATCAGGCATATCCCAACAGTCTTGGTGTCTAAGCCTAGAAATAAGTGTAAGGTTTGCATCAACTTCAAAGATCTTAACAAGGTATGCCCAAAAGATTATTATCCACTACCTCGCATTGACCAAGTGGTGGACTCCACCTCCAGTTGTGAATTTATTTGTATGTTAGATGCATATGAAGGATATCATCAAGTCATGATTACCAAGGATGACCAAGAGAAGGTCAGTTTCATAACTGCCAATGACACTTATTGTTATAATATTATATCATTTGGACTGAAGAATGCAAACATTACTTACCAACGGCTTATGAACAAAGTGTTTCAGAAGCAGATTGGGAGGAACATAGAAGTTTATGTGGATGACATCCTCATCAAGTCCCTCCGGGTGATCGACCTGTGTGCTAATGTGGAAGAAACGTGCTAGACTCTAAGGTAGTATGGACTAAAGGTCAACCCCAATAAATGCTTGTTCAAAGCCAAAAGCGAGCAGTTCTTGGGATACATCATGATCGAGCGAGGGATAGAAGCCAACCCAAATAAGGTGCGGGCACTCCAAGATATCGCTTCTCCATGCAATCTGAAGGAAGCACAAAAATTGACCGGTTGGATCACAACTCTATCGCACATTATCTCTCGATCGGCCGATCAAAGTTTGTCTTTCTTCAAGATCCTCCATTGAGTGACTAAATTCCAATGGGATGTTGACTGTGACAAAGCGTTCGAGGAATTAAAAAGTTATTTGTCTGTCCTGTCTATCCTTGCTAAGCCGGTAGTGGGTGAACCTTTGTGGATGTATTTGTTAGCCAATAAACATGTAGTCGTGTCAGTATTGGTAAGGAAGGAGGGAAAAAATTAATAACCTATATACTTTCTAAGTCATTTATTAAAAAAAACTGAGTGTCATTATATCATGCTCGAGAAATTAGCATATGGATTGGTCTTAGCTGCTCTGAGGTTATGCCCTTATTTTTTATTGAATCCAATCATAGTACTGAACAATAACACTTTAGGTCAAGTGCTTGTCCCTCAGGGAAGTTGATCAAATGGACCACAAAGCTCAGTGAATATGATATACAATATCAACCCTAAGTGACCATTAAAGCTCAGGCCTTAGCTGACTTTATCGTTGAGGTACAAAATCCTGAACCCAAAAAAACTTAGAAAATATATATAGATGGATCTTGCACTTGATAGGGCAGGAAGATAGGTATTCTCATGATATCACCCAGAAAAGACAGAATGCAATTATCTATTCACCGAAATTATTGGACTACTAACAATGAAGCAGAATACGAAGTATTGATAGTCGGCTTGCAAGTCGCCAGCACATAAGCACCACTCGAGTTTTAATCTATTCCGACTCTTAACTAGCTAGTCACATAGCAGTTGTCAGACAACTTCGAAATTAATAATGAGCGACTCAAACTCTACGTAGAATCCTTCAAAAAAAAAACTTAGAGCTAAGTTCCAGGACGTAATCATATGGAAGGTTCCCTGAGCAGAAATCAAACAACAGACGACTTGGCTAAATTAGCTTCTACTATAGCTTCGTGGACCTTAGATAAGCTGGTAGAACAGACACTATTGGTTGCATGTATCGAGTGGCAAGTTGACGTAGAATTACAAAGTGATTGGAGAACACCCATCATGTTATTTCTGTAACAAGGCATCTTACGAGGAGAAGGAGAACAGACACGCATGGTCAAGAAAAGAGTTGATTGATTCACTATGATTGAGAACCATCTCTATAAATGAGCTTTCTCATGTCCTTTACTCAAATGCATTGACCCAAACAATGTGCAATACATTTTACAAGAAGTACATCAAAATTCCTGTGGAAGTCATGCAGTCGATCGGTCTCTCGCTCAAAAAATATTACTGGCTGAATATTTTAGCCCACTTTATAAGTTGATGTGACTCAGTTAGTAAGAACTTGTTTATCCTATCAAAAGCACTAGCTGCTGAAAACTTCCATGTTTTCATGTCTGTTCGATTAGTGGGGCATGAATATAGTAGGACTTTTCCAGTAGTACCCACCCAAAAAAGATTCTTGTTGGTAGCAATAAATTATTTTTTAAAATAGGTGGAAGCTGACCAAGATAACCAAGCAAGTGGTTATTAAATTCTTATAGTAGCATATCCTTTGCCGGTTTGGAGTCCCATATAAACTACTCTCAGATAATGGAAGATAGTTCCAAGTAGACCTGACCACGGTTCGGAACCGACGGTTCGACGGTTTGGAACCGCCGGTTCGACGGTTCTAGGCAGGTCGACCCTTAACCTTAACCGCCCAAGACGGTTACGGTTCACGGTTCAGAACTGTCGGTTCACGGTTCATCACGGTTCGTCACGGTTCAAGATTAATATGTTAAAAAAATTAAAAATTAAAAATTAAACATTAAACATTAAAAATTAGAAATTAAAATTTATTAAACAAAGGGCTTGCACTTATTTAAGTTGCCTACGTATCCCTTTAGGGGAATCAAAGCCCACGTAGTTCTTTTACATTTTTTATCCTTTTACATTTTCATTCACTTCCATTTCCTGTTCCTGTCGTATTTGTTCCTTCAGTATCAAAATCTTCAACTTCGTCATCTGAAAGTTGCATTCCTTTGATTCTTTTCTCCGCTCTGGTCCAATCGTCCAGTAATGTTTAGGCTTCCAAGGAGTCGGGAGACAAAGTTGATCGTCGTTCATCTAATATGTTAGTCAACACTGAACGTCTGCTCCACAGCAATAATTGACATTGGACAAGCTAAAATTTCTTTTGCGATCACGGAGAGAACAGGAAAGCTTTGAGCCTTCTGTGACCACCACTTTAAGATATCGAAGTTTTCGCTATCTGCTTCATTAAAATCAAAAGAAGTCGTAAAATAATTCTCAAGTTCCTGTGTGGAACTTGAGGATCCCCGTGGACGTTTTGTCCGTTCTTTTAATAAGAGTTGTGCTTTTGTAAGTTTTAAATTACAACTAGTAGTTTGTTGAATTTCAAAAATATTAATTTGTGTTCCATATTTTGCATAATATTGATTATAAATATCATATAAATAAATTCTAACATTATATATAATATTAATTTGGATCAGGGAAGAAGAATCTTTAATTGGAATTAAAGCATCATAATATAAAGTTAACATTTCTTGTAAAACTTCTAATTTAAATCTAGGATCTAAAGCAAATGCAATTAAATAAATTTCAGGAATTAAATAAAAATATTTTTCCCATTTAGTTTTCATAGCTAAGATGCAAGGAGATAAAGATTCATTATTAATATGTTCATTTAAAACTAATATTATATTAGAAAAATTTTCCAAAACTAATTGAGCAGTGGGATAATAAACACCGGAAAGTTGTTCGGTTGCATCATTAAATACTTTTAAAATTTCACAAATACTACTACAAATATTCCATTGTTGTGAAAATAAATATATATTAGTATTAGTGTTTTGTGAAAAAAATGAACATAATAATTCTTTATATTGAAATGAATCTTGTAATAATTGGTATGTTGAATTCCAACGTGTTGGTACATCACGTGGAAATTTTTTAGGTCTCATTCCATTAATTTTACAAAACCTACCCCATTGTTTCATTATAGATGGATGAGACCATAAATAAGAAATTGCAATTCTAATTGGTTTAATATAACTTTCTAACATTTTTAAACCATCTTGAACACATAAATTTAAAACATGGCATACACAACGAATATGAAAAAATAAACCTCCAATAATAGGTTGACAAACAAATTTTAGATCATCTATACAAGCGGTATTAGAACTAGCATTATCTAATGATATTGAAAATATTTTATGAGTTAAACCATATTCTTCTAAAATTAAACATAATAATTGTGCGATATTATGAGCATTATGTGATTCATCAAAAACTCTATAAGCTAATAATCTTTTTGGAGGTTCCAAGAGTTATCGATCCAATGGCAAGTCACACCCATATACTAATGTGTTTGCCAATGATCACTCAAATATCGGAACATAAAGAAACTTTATTATCTAATTTACTAAATTCATCAATTAAATTTTTTTCCTTGTTTTATTAATTTTTTAATTGTACGAGTAAGTGTAGTCCTAGGAACACGTTTAGCACATGGATTAAGAGATTCTTTACAAAAATCTTCAAATGTGCATTTAGATCCAAAACTAAAAGAAAGATGTTCTACGAAACAAATTTAGCTAATGATTCTCTTAATTTATTATCCGAATATAAAAATAAAGCGGAATCGGTACTACCGCTAGTTGAAGAAAATCTTGATAATTGTGTTTGAGAGCAGTCGAGTCCATATTCCGTCGGTGCTTCGTTTCTACATGTCGTTTCAACGACCCATAGCCGTCGTCGACTTGGAATTTGTAGGAAGCATTGCAGTGCTTACATTTTGCACGCATTTCTTCCACGGAAGAGTGACCTTCTCAAAATGTTTAGTAAAAATAGAAGACTTTAGAGGAGGAAGTTCCCAAACCTTAGAAGTAATTGCATCGGTACTTCCTTGTGTTTCGGGATTCGGAAGATGCTCGATCTCATCATCGGTAGATTGAATGTTGGGGTCCTCCTCCGCGGATTCATTATTTGCTTTCCTTCCGAGCTCGAGATGATGCACCTCCGCGGCCTCCTTCCATTGTAATTGAAAACGAAAGCGCGTAGAGATTAGAGAATACGAAAATGAGATTAAGAGTAGATAAGATGTGTGTGAAAAATGATGAAATGAGCTCTCTATTTATAGAGTTTTGATGGTAACGGACACTAAATCATAGCCATTGATCAAAAAACGGTCAAATGATCATAACCGTTGAAAAAATACCTAAAAACCCTCCCAACGGCTACGAACTGCCGGTTAACCGGCGGTCTATGACGGTTAACCGGCGGTTCAAGCCGTTAAAAAAAAAAAAATTTATATTTGCGGCTCAACCGCCGGTTCAATCACCGGTTTTTACATCTAATGAACCGGAACCGGCCCGACAACTTGCCGGGCCGGTTCCGGTTCGGCCCGGCGAACCGGGTCAACGGGCAACCGGCCCGTTGACCCGGTTACGGGCCCGGGCCGGGTCCGGGCCAGACCCGGCCCGGGGTCGGGTCTAGTTCCAAGACAGGAAAATCAGAGAATGATGCTCGAGCTATGGTATCATACATGCCTTCACCTCTGTGACCTATTCTTAGAGTAATGGCCAAGTAGAAGTAATAAATAGAGAAATCATCAAAGGGCTGAAAACCGAACTAGACCACGTCAAAGGAGACTGGGTTGATAAGTTGCCTAGTGTGCTATAGGCATATTGTACAACTCCCCGAGAAGCGACAGGTGTAACTCCTTTCCATTTAGTTTATAGTTGTGAAGTAGTGGTCCCGGTCGAAATTGGCGTGGAGTTCGATAGAAGGTGACTGTATGATGAGGATAATGCAGTCAGTGCCTCATGGAGCTTGATCTGATAGAATAAATCAGAAACAAGGCCACAGCTAGGCTAATTGTGTACCATCAAAGGATAAGGTAAAATTATAATAGAAGAGTTATACCCATGTTTTTTTAGGTTCACGATCTGGTCTGCAAGTGGATTAAAACGGTCAGAGATATCAACAAGCTGGAGCCACAATGGGGAGGACCATTTAACATGGTACAAAAGCTCACCTCGGACTCCTATTATCTTGAAGACGCGGAAGGGAAAAGATTAGAGCAGTCCTAGAGTGCAAATCATTTACAGTCTTATAGGTCCTGAAAAGTATGCCTGTATTTGCTCATGTATTATGTTGAAATTTTACACTTAATGAGAATGCAGGCGAATTCATCCAAAAAATTTCTCAAAATTATAAGCCCCCGAGTTTCAAATCGAGTATCTCCTAGACTCCCGAGTCATCGGCCAGATTATAAGCGAGCATGCTCCCGGGCCTCAAAATTATAAGCCCCTGGGCTTTAGATCAGGTTTGTCCCAGACTCCCGAGCTACTGGCCGAGTTATAAGTAAGGATGTTCTCGTGACTCAAAATTATAAGTCCTCGGGTTTCAGACCGGGTCTGCTCAGACTCCCGAGCCATCGACCGGGTTATAAGAGAGTATACTCTTACACCTTAAAATTATAAGCCCCCGGGTTTCAGATCATGTCTATCCCAGACTCTCGAGCCACTGATCGAATTATAAGTAAGCATGCTCTCACGACTCAAAATTATAAATCCCCAGGTTTTAGACCAGGCCTGTCCCAGACTCCCGAGCCACCGGACGGGTTATAAGCGAGCAGACTCTTACACCTTCAAATCCCAAATTCTTAAGTTTCTAGATGAATTCCAATTATAAGGGCATTATTATATTGTCCAACTTAATTATCATGCTTGGCAGCATTATCCTGCCTAATTTATTGTTCAGCTCTGAAATCCATTATATAGGATCCGTTCAGAAATCCGTTATTAAATGGCTATAAATGGCTATAATCATATGGATTGATTATTATGCTTGGTATCATTATTTCGTCCGATTTATTAATTAATCCAGCCATTGATTATTAAGAAGTCACTCAGGGGTTATCTCATGTATTAAGATGTTATAATCATCCAATATGATTATTCCGCTTGGTGCCAATATATCGTTCGACATATTATTCAGCCCGGAAATCCCTTATGATACAATTCCTTTATTTAGTTCGGCTACTCGGATTGGTGCTATTATCACGCCCAGTTTATTATGTAGATTAATAAATATTTCAAAGTACTGGTGGTTCTAAAGATTTACAAGAAAACAGGTGCGATTTAACAATATTTAATACATGTCATAGTTTTTGTTCATTACAACAATTACATACCCTGAGGGTATGACATGAAAAATATAGACATACACTTAATCAAACCTACTTAAGAGGTCTTATGGAAGCTTTCTTTTAAGATGATGATGGTCTATAAACCGTTGAGGAGGTTTTGTTGATAAATAGTCGCCCTCCCTTAATTATTGGATAGCTCCTTCGGTTGCATGGGTAAGTGTCATGGAGATACGCTTGGCGAATTTCTTGCCGAAGTTGGAGAATCGAGATAAGCTCTCGTTTAGCTTCAAATGCTCATCCTCCCCTACCTTGTACATCTCCAACTCAGTCATCCCTCCGTTGCTCCACAATTACTAAATCCTTGGAGGATAATTCATCATTCGAATCAGAGAGGTTGGACGGGTAAGAAGATTTCAGCTCCCTTAGCATAATAGTTTTTTAAGCTAGGTCTAAAACAACCCTGGCCCTCATAGCGCTTTCTGCTCAAAATTTGGATTCACTAGTTTGTAGAAAAAATTCTAGTCTTTTCTTGTTCGTCTGGTGATAGTCTACCAGTTGTTGGGATTCCTTCAAGGCCTGCCCCACATCTAAAAGAAGCTTGGCCTAAACATTAATCTCTTCTCGCAAATTACCTACCTCAATGTTGGGAGCGGATGTGGCAGCTTCTAAGTCCTCTACTCGTTCTCTTAAATACAGCCCCAAAGCATAAAACTGAAAAGAACAACAATAAGGGGACTTAATTTGTAAGGCATGATAGTCATATGGAAAGCTAAGTTATAAGCTTACCGCGGTAGCATTTAAAGCGTGTTCATCCGTGCATGCCGATACGGTAGGTCCTTTTGACTGTTCATGAGTCATTTAACTTTAATACCCTGTACAAAGATGATGTAGTAGCCTCCATCCCTTGTCGAGTTGGTAATACATAAGATTGTTTGAAATGGCAATAAGGGTCAATCAGAGAGCCGAGCCTTGAAGGACGAGCGACCGAAACCCTTGGCAATGCTGAATGAACAAACAGGGGAGGGTCCAGCATCATTTCGATTGGCTCGACATCCTGTACAATTTTGGAAGGCGCGTGAAGAGAGTCGGCCATCTCCAGGGTAGGTGCTGACCTTGAACTTCTCAAGGTAATAGAAGAAGCACCCATAACCTTTAGCAGTGAGGCCGAACGAGTAAACAAAGGCTCTGGTATTATCCCGACAGACTCAGAAGCCCGCAGAGTCTCAAGGGGTGCAAGTGTAGTATTGGTTGGCCTCCTACCAAATTTAGATCGAGGACGCTTGGGCGGTATAGGTCCCTTTCCCTGAGCAGAAAAGACCTCGATTACATCAAAGGAAGCTTGTTCAGCCACAGGTTGCGCAGGTAAAGCTAAAGTCTTTGATAGAGGTCTTTTATGCTTGAACGTAAGGGGAGCATCCGAATCAGAGGAATCATAAAAGGTTTTTTTTCAGGAGAATCAATGGGAGGGAGATAGTTGGCAGAGGATGAAGCTTGCTCAGCCTCACGGTCTTTTAGTAGGGCCTCCCCCCGTTGATTTAAAACATCTTTCTTTAGCAGAGTATTCTTGAAAAGGAAGATCGGGGTAATATACTCCACTGTAAAAATAAGTAAATATTATAATAGAAGCTTTTACAAATAACTAGGGAAGAGATAAAGATTATTACCAAAGGTGGCACTTAGCCCAATGTCAACCGAGGTAAGCCCAAAAACATATAACATGCCTTCTATGGCCAACTCGGGTAAGCTAAACTTCAGGCCTCTTAGCCTCTCCAAAGCTTTGCAAAGGATTGGATCCGTGAGGATTTGCACAAATCGAGGATAGGAGGAAAATGTTGTTGTCAAGTTGTGGGACAAGGCAAAGAGGGTGGAAGTCTAATGAAGAAGTATTTATCTCTCCACTCGTCCTGGGCTAGAATCCTATCAAGGAAAGCTATCTTAGAACGGGCGCAAAAATGAAATAGGTCATCTGCCACTTGTTGAGGACAGAAGTAATGATGGAATAGGCGAATAGATAGAGGGATACTGAATAAATGAAAAACAATAGTAGCACCACTCAAGATGCAAATGGAGTTGGGGAGAAGTTGCTGAAGGGGAATACGGAAATAGTGGCTAACAGCAATAAAGAAAGGGTGAAAGGGAAAATGAAACCCTGTTATAACCTACGATCCCTAAAGACAACAATGCTTTCTGTTGGGGGAAGATGAGGGTGATCTTCACTAGTTGGTATAACTATGTAGGAAGGGAGCCCGTAGTTAAAATTGAGATCATGAGCATCCACGATGGTGAAGTCGGAGGAACAGAGTGTGTACCATGGGCTATCCTTAGCCATTTTGAGAGAGAAGGTGACGAGAATGGAAAATGAGAGAACAACGAAGAAAGAGCAACAAAGAAGAAGAAGAAACAAGGGAGTTAAAGTTCTCGAAGCCTTTCTTATAGAAATCCTTAAAGGTTACTTTTCGAGCAGAGCCATCGGATCATAACAATAAATAGGCCAGCTAAATTTTGGACCATTGGATGGTGAGACAAAATGATGGGTATAGGAAAATGTGTATACCCATAATAACATACACACGTGTCACTAATAAAAAGTCTGCATCGATAACTGATTCGACAAGTAGTCAACTCGAAGAGACGGTGTTTTTATCGAGATGAGCCTTATTTTTTGGGCAACTCTTTTAAAAGCCCGACTAGCCCTAAGTTAGAACAAGTTTTTAGGGCTTGCCCAAAAGGATAATAAGTAAAACAATAAGGCAAAATCTAGCTCGGTCCATGCTAGACTGATTTCACTCCAAGCAAAGTTAACATCAAAATAGTTTAATCCCAACTGATCTCATAGATTGTTGCCCTTAACTAATAAGCATTATATGTCATAGTCAGTCCAATCCTAAAGTTCGGACAGGTGTAACCCCAAGTGGAAATCAGCTTAATTATTTTTTAGTCCCAGGTAATTTTTAACATGATTACACTAAAACTAAAGACCGTATCCATTATAGTTCGTTCAGACTTAAAATTCGGACAGATGGTTCTCATTCTGAAAGATATCCTTTCCATGGATAACCTGTATTTCAATGCAGCCGATTAGGTTGGCCTGAACGGATTTATGTTGTCCCTAATATATCAGACACACTCGAGAAAAATAAAAAAAATACGAGTTATTGGTGTTAGAGTGTATACTAAAAGCCTAGCTTTTGTATAAATATTTATTTAGAAATAAAGAATCACAATGGTCAAATACCTACATTTATTTGTTAAGTGTAGTTGTTCAATTAATTTATATTGCAGATAACATGATGTGTGGTGTCACACACAGAAGATCATGTTATCAATTCTTTATAAATTATAAACAGTTGCTCACGACTAAGATGAAAAGGAACAAACCATTGGAATAGTCATAGTATAATTAGGTATTAGTTTATCTTGATTAATAAATTACACTAGTACACTCTAAGTGTATTGAGTAGGACTATTTTAGGTAAGTTCTTTTTATACTGACTTGATAAAAGAACTAGATCTTAGTTATTATGGAAGTGTGTGCTCTTAATCCTAATATAATAACAAACACATATATTTAGTATTTATTTCTTTGACTTATCAATGGGTGAGATTTAGCTTGATAAATCAACAAGCCCGATAAGTTGGGAAATGATATTACTTATAGTGTGTGTTGTTGATTATAGAAGGAAACTGTGTCCTAATAATCTAGGTTGATAATGTCCCCAAGAGGAGCTCATAAGGATTGTCATGTTAAACCCTGCAGGTGGACTTAGTCCGACATGACGATGAGGTTGAGTGGTACTACTCTTGGACTAAGATATTAATTAAGTGAGTTGTCAGTAACTCATTTAATTAGTGGGCATTTGACATCTTAAACACAGGGAGACTAACACACTCATAATAAGAAGGAGCCCAAAATGTAATTTGGGATTGATGCGGTAGTTCAATAATAATTCTTTAGTGGTATGAATTATTATTGATGAAGTTAAGTTGTGTGTTCGGGGCGAACACGGGAAGCTTAATTTCATCGGGAGACCAAAACCAATTCTTCCTCTCGGTCCCTATCGTAGCCTCTTGTATATAGAGATTTATACCCACTTCTTACCCACTTTTATACCCATCCTATTGGGGTCGGCCAAGCAAGCTTGGAACCTAAGCTTGGGCCGACCAAGTAAATAGGATGAGTTGAGTTGGTGTGGTCGGCCCTGGCTTGAACCCAAGCTTGGTGTGGCCGGCCACATCATATTAAAAAGGGATTTTTATTAAAATTATTTCTTATGTGGATATCATGGTTTTAAAAGAGAGTTTGAAATTTAAATCTTTCCTTTTATAGCTTTCTACAAAAGATTAAGAAAAGATTTGAAATCTTTCCTTATTTGTAGATTAAAAGGTAGATTTTAATTTTGAGGAAACTTTCCTTTTTTAACCATGTTCATGGTTTAAAAGAGAGTTTAAAAATTAAATATTTCTTTTATAGGTTTCTACAAAAGATTAAGAAAAGATTTGATATCTTTCCTTATTTGTAGATTGAAAAGAAATTTTAATTTTTAGAGATAACTTTCCTTTTTGGAAATCATCCACATGTTTAAAAGAAAGATTTTAATTTATAAAATTTTATTTTTGCAAACCACCATGAAGGGAAAAATTATTGGAGAAATTTTTATAAATTTCCAGAAACAAATTAGGAAGTTTTAATTTTTGTGAATAAAAACTTTCCTTGATGGAAAATAAGAGGTGGCCGACCATTACAATTGAGAAGAGGAAAGTATTTTTAATTAAATAAATTTTCCTTTTCATGCCAAAAGAATTAAGGAAGTTTTTATTTAAATTTCCTTATTTGCCAAGACCAAGGATTATAAAAGAGGGGGTAGAGGTGCATTCATGACTAACGACTCTATTCTTTTTCTCTCCCTCTCTTCCTTGGTGTGGCCGGTCATAGAAGTTTTCTCTTCTTCCTTTTCTTTCTTCTTCATTGGCCGAACCTCATCATCTCATGGAGCTTGAAGGTGGTCGGATTCTAGCTTGGAGAAGGAGAGAAAGGAAGCATCCCTTGGAGCTTGGTGTTAGGACCGAAAAGTAGCTAGAGGGGGGGGGGGGGGGGGGGGAATAGCTCGTCGCGTGCCCGGTGTTCGGCGTTGCTTGTTTCTTCAAAGATGTGCAGCGGAAAATACAAAAACAAATCACACAACGCTAACACGGTTGGTTTACTTGGTATCCACCTCACAAGAGGTGACTAGTCCAAGGATCCACACCAACACACACACCCTCCACTAATAAAACTCTCCTTTATGGTAACTACCAAAGGCGGAGAAGCCCTACAAGACTCAATACAAGAAGAAGAAAGGGTAGTAAAGAAATACAAGCTTACAAGCTTACAATGAGTGCACAAACCCTAACCCTAGTTTCTTCTTCTTGCTTTGATCCGCCTCTTGACTTGGAAGAGCCTCCAAGAACCTTCAAGAACTGGCGATCTCGAGCTTGAGAAGAGTTGTGGAGGAGCTGGTGAAGATCTGAAATGAATCGGTGAAGAGATGCCGAAGGAAATGAACGCCTGCGGCTTAAATCGACGCTAACGATCGAATCCCGATCGATAGGAATACTCCCAATCAATCGGGGAGGCTTTGGATCGATCCACGGATCGATCCAGAGCGCCTCTGTGCTCTGGAAAAATGCCTGGATCGATCCACGGATCGATCCAGCGCTTATCGCGCGAAGCAGCAGCGTCCCAATCGATCCACTGATCGATTGGGACCTCTGGATCGATCCACCGATCGATCCAGAGGGGTTTTGTTCGCGGGGACTCACCGGATCGATCGGCCGATCGATCCAGATCTTCTGGATCGATCCACTGATCGATCTAGATCTGCTGGATCGATCCACGGATCGATCCAGATCTGCTGGATCGATCCACGGATCGATCCAAACCTGCTGGATCAATCCACGGATCAATCCAAACCTACTGGATCAATCGGCTGATCAATCCAGATCTTGGTTTTTGCCCAAAACCAAGTCCAAAGCCCCCTAAACCAACATCTAGTCAACCATGACTTGTTGGTACATAAGACCTAGCATCCGGTCACCCTTGACCAGCTAGGACTCTCTCACCAAGTGTCTGGTCAATCCCTTTGACCCACTTGGACTTTTCTCTTCTTGTCAAGTATCCGGTCACTCCCTTTGACCTACTTGGACTCTCACCAGATGTCTGGTCAACCTTGACCCATCTGGATTTCTCTTGCCTGGCTTCACTCACCAGGACTTTCCCAATTGCCTAGCTTCACTCACTAGGTCTTTCACCTGGCTTCACTCACCAGGATTTTCCTCCTGCCTAGCTTCACTCACTAGGTCTTTCACCTGGCTTCACTCACCAGGATTTTCCTCCTGCCTAGCTTCACTCACTAGGTCTTTCCTTCTGCCTAACATCCCAGTTAGGACTTCCCAGTCAAGTATCCGGTCATCCTTGACCTACTTGACTCTTCTTCAATCAACCTTGCATTGTCAAACATCGAAACCCAAACCAAGACTCAAGCTTGGTCAACCAGGTCAACCTTGACCTGAGGGATGTTGCACCAACAATCTCCCCCTTTTTGATGTTTGACAATACCAACACTATCACTTACAATACCACATGTAAGTTAGGCTAATCCCATAGCCTAAACCTTCTCCATGCCACTAGGTAATGAATACATAAGTTAAGCCCTTCATTCTCCCCCTAAGAGGGCAAACTCCCTCTAGGTGATAAAATCCTAACTTACTCCCTTTCATTCTCCCCCTATTGGCACACATCAAACCATGCCCCATTTTTGGGCACACATCAACAAATTCACTTGTTGAAAACTCTCCCCCTGAAGAGTTGCTCATCGTTGTTCACAACTTCACTCGTTGTGATCAACACGATAATGAAGGTCCCATACCCTTCATTATCCTTAACCCTACATTCTCCCCCAATGTAGGCAAATGCCCATCCTTGAGCATTATCCACTTGAAACCACTTGAACAATGAGGATATCCACTCCCCATTAAGGTACAAACGCTCAACCTTGAGCATGTTCTTAACGGAAGGTTAACCACCTTCAAGGTTCATGAAAAATAATTTTCATGTCTTTAAAGAGTCCCTCCCCCTAAAGACATGGTGGTAACTTCTGTCATTGCACCAACAATGACTCGGAATCCCTAAAACTTTAGGAAACCCAATTTTAGAAGTTTTGAGGTTCAAATATTCAAAATTTGAAACAAACCTCAACCTAAACTTCAACTTAGCCTTCCTTAACCAATCCATCCTTGTTTTCCACATGAAAACACCCTTTTTATGTATAAAAATATATTTTCAGGGGTTTGGAATGGTTACCTAGACTAAAATAGGTTCAAAATGCTGAAAATAAGCTTTCCCAGCCAAAATCAGCATCTTCAATCGATTGGAGTTGGGTTCCGATCGATTGAACCCTGCTGAATCGATCCACTGATCGATTCAGTCTTCTTGGATCGATCGGCTGATCGATCCAGATGCCTTCTCAATCGATCGGCTGATCGATTGAGGCACTCCAATCGATCCACTGATCGATTGGAGGCTTGAAATTGCTGAAATTCAATTTCATCCAATTTCAGAAACCCCTAGAAAATTCTACAAAATTCCAAAAATCGTAAAAATTTGTGTAGACATTATTTAGGGTATAATTTATCATGGAAAAATAGTTTTCTATAAAAATACATCATATTTTTAAGGATTGACACAAACTTGAGAACTTGCAAAAACTTTAGTGTTTTCTTCAAGTTTGTGTCTAACTATTCAATGGTGATTACTATCAAAAGATAGCCTTCACCAAGGTTTTCCAAAATCATTTTAAAAACATTTTCACAACCAATATCCCACCATGTTCCTTGGGCTTAATGCACATGACTTATACATTAGCTTTCCCAATGATGGGAAAACACATAACTATGTGTTTTGATGAACTTAAAACTCAAAGAAATGTACTAAATCAACATGTTGAGTTTTGTTCATCATCCTAACATCTCACTTGTATCTATTGTGGACAAAACACATACAAGTCATCTTATAGGTCTTTGTGAGATGTGAAATTTGGTTTTTCCCTATTCTAGGGATCATGCATATCTATCTAGGCATTTTAGAGATATTAGACATCCACCTAGGATGTCACTTGTTAATAAGTGTTGTTAAATGCCATTTGTCCTTAATTACAAGGACTTAAACTTAATGCATGATTATGTTATGGCATACATCAAAAGGAAATAATTTTCAAAAGAAAATATCCTATAACTACATGATGTATGAATGTTATGACATGGTATTTTTGGATTTTTCATAATAAAACATGAATGCAAAAATAGACATGATGTCATGGCATATGATGGGCAAACAATCATGGCAAGGTTTAGCATAAATAAAATATACCTAGATTTCCTTTTTAAGTATCCTTAACCACTTAGCTAACTCAAAATATACCACTTGTTTTAACTTAAAACGTTAAACCTAGATTGCCCTAAATGCTTCAAAGAAATGCCAAAACCTAAATTGACATTTCTATTTCTCTTGATTTGTTTATGCCACTTAAAAATTAAGCATATCCTCAAATGTTGGCATATTCCATTTTTCCTCAAGAGTAATCACATAAATCAAGGCCCGGATTACCTTAAATTTCTAAGAGAATACCAAAATCCCAACTTGGTATTTCTCTAAATTTTCCCAATTTATGCCATTTTAAGATAAAATCAATTTTTCCACCATTAGGCACATTTTACTCTTTCAAGGAGTAAATAATAATTCCATTTCATTTTCAAAGGTTAACAAAAACCTTGAAAATGCTCCTTGAGTGTCAATTTCCTCAAAGTTGGGTTAACTACCCTTCTAATCAGAGTTGACACTCTCTAACCCATCTATGGGGTAGAGAAGATGCTCCTAGGAACCCAACACCTATTGGTGCTCCTTGGATGCTCTAGGTACTCACTAGGGATAACTTCCCTAGATACCTTCCTAGTGACCTTGTTGGGCTTCTTAGAAGCCTTGGTCACATTTTCTAGGTCAACTCTAGGGATTGCTTCCCTTGTGACCTTGTTAGTGACTTTCTTAGACTTCTTAGAAGTCTTAGTCACTTTGGTTGCAAAGATACTTCTAGGGATATCTTCCCTTGTATTTTTGGCTTGCCCACTAGACTTAGGGCTTGTTCCATAACTATATGGAACCCTATGATAACTAGGCATATACTTTTTGGCTTTGGGTTTGTATCCCAAACCTCTATGGCCATTGGATGGCTTTTGTACCCCTAGACCTAGGCTATGCTCATTTTGCCCTTTTAGGATATTTTCCATCCTTTTTAGGGTCTTTTCCATTTTATCAAGCCTTGACCTCAAGACTTGATTTTCTATCACTAAGTCCTTAGTCTTTGGTTTTCCATTAAATTTATGAGCATTTTTATTTTTAGGCTTGTAGCTAAAATCCTTAGAGTTTTTGCCTAGACTTTTACCTACATTCCTAGCTCTAGGTGTGGTGGTTTTAGCATGAAAAGTTATATGTTTTTCCTTAACGCTATCATGCTTCCTATTTTCATGGTAAATAGCATTAAAATGATATAAGTTAGAACTATCATGCTTTTTACCATAATTTAAAGGGGTAGGCTCAATAAAAGTTACCTTCCTTTTTACCTTAGAGACTCCCCCTTGACTTGAGCTTCCTCCTTGAGCCTTGACCATCTTCTTCCCCTTAGGGCATTGACTCCGGTAATGCCCCTTTTGATTGCAAGAGAAACACACAATGTGCTCCTTGCTCTTCTTTGTTCCGGGGATGGTCTCCTTGGGCTTCACCTTGCCCTTTTGTGCCACTTGGCCCTTCTTCTTGGCCAATTTAGGACACTTGCTCTTGTAGTTCCCATGTTCCCTACATTCAAAGCATATAATATGATTTTTATTATTAATTGAAATATTTATACCTTTGCTTGTAGGGGTGGCATCTTTTCCTTTGGATCTGGAGGTGGAAGCTTCCTCTTGATTGGACCTTGATTCCCCTCCATTTGATTTTTCTTGACTTGTGGAGGTAGAATCTTCTTCCTCCTCTTCGTCTCTTGACCCGGATGTAGAGGCTTCTCCTTCTTCTTGATCCGGCGTCACCAAGGATCGCTCCCCCTCAATCCTAGAGGTGGAGGCTTCATCATCTTGAATATGAAACAAGGAGTATGCTCCCTCCTTGTTCCCTTCGATGCATTCCCTTGAGGATGAAGCTTCTTGAATTTCCTCTTCTTCGGAAGTTGAGCATCTCTCAACTTCGGAGTCCTCCTCTTGATCTTGCTCCAATGAGTCACCCTCTTTGGATTCTTCTTGGTTAGGTACAGTGGAGGGGATCTCTTCATGAAGCTTGGCCAATTTACTCTATAATTCCTTTGCATCTTCAACTTCTCCAATTTTGCAAAGGATGGTGCTTGGCAATAAATTGACCAAAAGCTTGGTCACTTTGTCATTGGCCTCGCACCTTTGGACTTGCTCTTGGCTCCACTTGCTCCTCTTGAGAACTTTGCCCTTTGAGTTTGTTGGAGTCTTGAAGCCTTCCATAAGAGCAAACCATTGCTCTATCTCCATCATAAGAAAATTTTTGATTCTTGATTTCCAAGAATCGAAGCTCGTGGAAGTGTATGGTGGAGCCACCCTCGTGTCGAATCCGAGCCCATCTCGGAATTCCATTGTAGAAGTTGAGCTTTTGAATTTCTTTGACTTTGACAATTTTGCTTCAACTTCTTCACCCTCTAGCTCTTCTTGTTATGCTTGACCCTTCCGGCGATGATTCTGGTGAAGAGCGGCCTCACTCTGATACCACTTGTTAGGACCGAAAAATAGCTAGAGGGGGAGTGAATAGCTCGTCGCGTGCCCGGTGTTCGGCGTTGCTTGTTTCTTCAAAGATTTGCAGCGGAAAATACAGAAACAAATCACACAACGCTAACACTGTTGGTTTACTTGGTATCCACCTCACAAGAGGTGACTAGTCCAAGGATCCACACCAACACACACACCCTCCACTAATAAAACTCTCCTTTATGGTAACTACCAAAGGCGGAGAAGCCCTACAAGACTCAATACAAGAAGAAGAAAGGGTAGTAAAGAAATACAAGCTTACAAGCTTACAATGAGTGCACAAACCCTAACCCTAGTTTCTTCTTCTTGCTTTGATCCGCCTCTTGACTTGGAAGAGCCTCCAAGAACCTTCAAGAACTGGCGATCTCGAGCTTGAGAAGAGCTGTGGAGGAGCTGGTGAAGATATGAAATGAATCGGTGAAGAGATGCCGAAGGAAATGAACGCCTGCGGCTTAAATCGACGCTAACGGTAGAATCCCGATCGATTGGAATGCTCCCAATCGATCGGGGAGGCTTTGGATCGATCCACGGATCGATCCAGAGCGCCTTTGTGCTCTGGAAAAATGCCTGGATCGATCCACGGATCGATCTAGCGCTTATCGCGCGAAGCAGCAGCGTCCCAATCGATCCACTAATCGATTGGGACCTCTGGATCGATCCATCGATCGATCCAGAGGGGTTCTATTCGCGGGGACTCACCGGATCGATCCACTGATCGATCCAGATCTGCTGGATCGATCCACGGATCAATCCAAACCTGCTGGATCAATCCACGGATCAATCCAAACCTACTGGATCAATCGGCTGATCAATCCAGATCTTGGTTTTTTCCCAAAACCAAGTCCAAAGCCCCCTAAACCAACATCTAGTCAACCATGACTTGTTGGTACATAAGACCTAGCATCCAGTCACCCTTGACCAGCTAGGACTCTCTCACCAAGTGTCTGGTCAATCCCTTTGACCCACTTGGACTTTTCTCTTCTTGCCAAGTATCCGGTCACTCCCTTTGACCTACTTGGACTCTCACCAGATGTCTGGTCAACCTTAACCCATCTGGATTTCTCTTGCCTGGCTTCACTCACCAGGACTTTCCCAATTGCCTAGCTTCACTCACTAGGTCTTTCACCTGGCTTCACTCACCAGGATTTTCCTCCTGCCTAGCTTCACTAGGACTTCCCAATTGCCTAGCTTCACTCACTAGGTCTTTCACCTGGCTTCACTCACTAGGATTTTCCTCCTGCCTAGCTTCACTCACTAGGTCTTTCACCTGACTTCACTCACCAGGATTTTCCTCCTGCCTAGCTTCACTCACTAGGTCTTTCACCTGGCTTCACTCACCAGGATTTTCCTCCTGCCTAGCTTCACTCACTAGGTCTTTCCTTTTGCCTAACATCCCAGTTAGGACTTCCCAGTCAAGTATCCGGTCATCCTTGACCTACTTGACTCTTCTTCAATCAACCTTGCATTGTCAAACATCGAAACCCAAACCAAGACTCAAGCTTGGTCAACCAGGTCAACCTTGACCTGAGGGATGTTACACCAACACTTGGTGGTAGTCGAACCTCATCCTTTCATGGAGCTATTGTGGTGGCCGAATCTTGCTTGGAGAAGAAGGTGTCTTAGGTGGATTCTCATCTCGGTAGATCGTTGCCCACACAACGTCCAGGATAAGAAGAGGAATATGGTAGAAGATCAAAAGGTTATTTGTTTACAATGAAAGGTATAACTAGTAATTGTTTTCCGCATCATACTAATTTTTCTTTATATAGTTATTTTTGGAAATACCAAACACAAGAGGCATATGATTCTAGAGTTTTCGGATTTGTTTTGAAGTTGTGTTTCTTTTCTTTTTTTTTTCAAATTTGTGATTCGATTGTTCTTTTTGGTTAACCTTGAGTTATTTAAGAAAATTAAATATTAGCTTTCCTTAAAAGGCTTTGTCTAGGCGGTGGTGGTTGCTTCCATATCCAAAATGGCCATGTGCCTCGTCATGCAGTTCTGGAAGCCAATTTTGGAAATTAATATTTAATGGAATTAATAACATAAGTGGATTTGAATCAATAGTGTTAAGTTCCGCTTGCGATTCAAATCTAAACCATTAAGAACAGATAAGTTAAATTTGGAATCAATGATGTTAAGTTTCATCTGCAATTCCTAATTTAACTTCTAAAAAACACAATAGGTTATTTAGGAAAGGTTCGACACTTGTACAAAATTTTTGTACAGTGGAACCGGTTCGAACTTCCTAGGACTAACCAACGATTGGTATCAGAGCTAGGGTTTGCCTCTGTGTGTTTGGTTTCCAAATAGATTATGGACATGTCATACATAATTTAGGCAGGATAATAGTAGGATGTGCTAACTTTGTGATTGCAGGCTCCAACTATTATGGTATATAGATATTGTGTGTGATTGGACCCTTGGACATGCCAAGGGCATTTTATTGTGTGTGCATGATTGTATGTATCAAATACAGCAGGAGTTGTGTTATTTTTAGAATTTTATTTTTGTTCGATCTAGAATACATGTACAATCCTTTATGAAATATAAGATTGATGTATGTAAAATTCTATATTTGTCGTGGATCGTATCCTTGTGAGGCGTGGTGCTATCAGAGGACCAGAGGCGCAGCAGAATAAGAAGCAAGATAGATGTGACAACTCGACCCGATGGCGGTGGCTAAAGATGGCAGCATCTAGGGTTGGAGCATACAAAGGACAGTGATGAAAATGTCATAATAGTTGGAAAATTAATTTTCATATTTATTGCTTTTATTTACTGTGATGTGTGTGTGCATGTGATGTATGCTAGCATAGGTTAAAATTCCTCACCATAAATAACTAAGTGGGAGAGGGATTAGTATATGAATCTCATGGTCTCCATTACTGGCTTGTAAGTGATGCAACAAGCTTGCACGTTGGCTCTGAGTGCCTTCCTCCATATCGGATGAGTTTGTATGCGGATCACTAGATCAAACTTCCATTTTGGATGATTATAGGAAATTAATTAAGAGCGTGTGATCTTCCCCATCGGAAGGGGCATAATCTTATTTAATGGACTAAGTATCAAGTAATGGTATACACTTAGGCTCATTTAATAGTATCCTCCCCATCGGAGACACTGCTATTATTTGTGTGACCGAAGGAAAACCAACTATTAATTTTTCATAAAGATAGGTTGACAAGATAATAAAATTAAAACCCCCTCTTACAAATGTTTGGTTTTGTATATGTCCACACTATCGTGGCATACAAAATTCATGGTGTTTGAGGTAATTTTATTTGTCATAAAGGTTTATTGACAAGATAATTAATGGGTAAAACCCTCCTCTTACAAATGTTCAATTTTTTATACGTCCACACTATCGTGACATGCAAAATTCACGGTGTTTGAGTTGTTGGTGAATTTAAATGATATTGTTTTGAGGAATCAATATTATTTTAAATTCAAAGTTTTGACCAAATATTTGATCAAAGACAGATCAACTATTAATTTTATTCGTCATAAAGTAAAGTTGACGAGATAATAAAATTAATGGATAAAATCTCCTCTTTGATTTTGTATACGTCCACACTATCGTGACATACAAAATTCATGGGGATTTTAAGGAGTTGGTCTTGATCAAATATTTTTGTGATTCTTAGGATTTAAAATGTTTGTCAATCCCCTAGTTGTTATACTATAGAAAAGACTTAGTAGTCCCAATTATAATGATTGGAAATAGGACTTGGACATTAAGGTAGACTGTCCTCTTAGAACTAAGAATAATATAGGTGTATTTTATTCATTAGTTGATATATGTTTATGTTAGTTAGAGCCCTAGAGCCAATCATTTGATGATTGTATGGACTCATGTATATCATATTCTTGTATATATATTAAGGCATTTGGTTTTGGTTATTATGCTTATTTGTATTAGTGCCAGATAAAATAAGTATAGTAACATCCTTAAGTAGAAGGTTCTTACCTATATCAATCGATTGGTTGAATCGATAGTGAGATGATATAGGGAACACTACTCTAAATCATTCCTAGTCGAGTATTAACATTCAGGGACAATGTTAATACAATAAGACTAGCATGTAGGTCAGCTCGATGACTTGATCTCACAAGTCATGGATATAGAGATATCAAGCTGACACATGGGTATGCATTAGAGAATGTATACTGAATGACCCGCCATGAGAAAGTATCATGGATCGTTATATGAGTGTTATATACTTTCTCATGTGGCTATTAGTATGACTATTAGTCCTTTGACCTGAAGTCACCATGAATCCCTACATAAGGAGTTATGTACTTTGGTTTCGTCAAACGTCACCCGTAACAGGGTGGACTATAAAGGCGATTACTGGGTATGTAACAAATTATGCAGAGGGATGTGAGTGATGTAGATGGGATCTATCTCTCCCATATGACGGAAGTGACATCAATACTCTTGATAGAGTTAGACCACTTCACGAAGTGCATGGCCATGCCCAAATGAGTCAACATTAGATGTTGAACTCATTTGATCGTGTGAGTCTACTTGGAGTTCAAGATTTAGATTGATTAGAGAATGACACGGTCTATGCCTCACATTGATCAATCTAGATGTCTAGGATAGAAGGACAATGTCACATATTGTGAGGAGTCACAATTAGTAGTCACAAGGTGATGTTGGATCTCAACATTCTTGTAACTTGGGTAGTAATGATGTATTACTAGATACCGCTCATTACTTATACTTCTAAATGAGTTTAGGGGCATTGCCAACGTTACAAGAACCTATTGGGTCACACACAAAGAACATGTGGATGGAGATTAGGTTTATATGATGAACCAATTGGATTAGGTTCATATGATGCACCAAAGATTGGATTCAAATTAGACTTATTGAGTTAGACTCAATTAGATTCAATTGTTGAATGAGTCTAATTTAAATTTGATTTATTGAGTCAATTTATATTAATGAATTGAGATTCATTAAATTGAAATTGACTTGAATCAAAGGTTGGATTTAACTCAACAAGGAAGAAAATTGGTCAATTTTGACTTGACCAAATGGATGTTGAAACATCAAGTTTGACTTGATGCATTGCCACATCATGTAGGTTGACTCATCCTACATGGCATGACACATAGTTGCCACATCACCTCCACCTCATGAGGTGTGCCACCTCATGGAGGTTACACCTTCCTCTTTGCATTAATGTGGCCGGCCACATTAATGAGGGAGGTTTTCATTGTGTGGCCGGCCACACACTTTATGTGAGGAGTTTTTATTTTGTGGCAATTATGTGTGTTGAATGCTTGATTCTTCTTCTTCCTTGGTCTCTTCTTTCTCCTTCTCTAGAGGTTGTCGTGTACTTTTCATGGTTGAAGAAGGTGGGTGAGTGAATTAATCCAAGAAGTCCAAGAAGAAAGGTAATATTTTAGAGGAGTGTATTGTATTCTCTTCTTTGCTTTCCTTTCTTCTTCCATTCACATCTGAGAGCCCTAGAGAGAGTGCTAGTACACTTAGGGTCTTTCTTCCCCATCCTTGAGTGCTAGAGAGCACTCCTTGTTCGTGTGGATATCACTAGAGAAGTATCTACCTTGATACTTTGGAGATCCGACACGTACCTTGGACGAGCGGGATTTTGCGAGGGCACGCTTCAAAGGTAAAATTCTTTACATGTAGATCTAGGAGTAGATCTAAAAATTTTAAACTCGTACTCGTAATTTCATTCGGTTTTCCTTGCACGGATCTACGGCTTTGGGTGATTCGGGGTTTTCGCGACGCGAAAAGCGGTTTTCGCGGTCCGAAAAACCCAACAGTTTAGTGGTATTATCTACCGGTATCTGGTGTGTAGATACGGGAACCACTGATCATGTCTGTAATTTATTGCAAGGGTTCCAGGAAACCCGACAACTATATGAAAGGAAAATCACCGTCTACATGGGCACTGCTGCAAAAGTAGTAGTTGTTGTAGTGGGAGGTGTTTATCCTCCGAGAGGAATAAAACATAGATTTTTTGAGAAATTGTCTTTACGTACCAAGTTTAGAAAGAACTAGTTTTCAGTTTCTAAACTATTTAAAGAACTTGATATTCTGCCTCTTTTAATAACAAAGTTATTATCAAGAAAAAGAGAAAAATTATCTATTCTGGTACGTTGGTTGGCAATTTAAAAATCCAATTACTCCCATAATGCAACAAATGGAAAATATTAACATATCTTCTAACTTTAATAAGAGAAAGCAACCTTCGGAGATGAACCAATCATATCTTTGGCATCTAAAGCTAGGTTATAGTAACTTGAGTATGATTCAAAGGATAATAACCAATGAACTCTTGGGTTCATAGGTAGTGGAAATCTTTCCAACCTGTAAGTCTTACTTGGAAGGAAAAATACCAAGAAGCTTTTAAGTCTAAGGGGTATGGAGCCAAAGATATGTTGGAATTAGTTCATTCTGATTAGTGTAGATCTTTGACTATCCAGGCAAGAGGCTGTTTCGAATATTTCGTCTCTTTTATAGACGACTATTCGAGATAAGGATACATTTACTTGACGCGCTGCAAGTCTAAGTGTTTTGATTAGTTCAAAGAGTACTAGGCTGATGTGGAGTAACGTCAAGGTAAAAGTATCAAGACACTACAGTTAGAACCTAGTGGCGAGCACCTCTTAGGAGAGTTTAGGAGTCACTTATCAGAAGTTGAGACTCAATCCCAACTAACTGCACCTGGTACACCCCAACATAATGGTGTAGAAGAAAGAAGGTATAGGACTCTTATGGAAATAAGTAGATCGATGATGAGTTATTACCAAATTCATTTTAAGGATATACTCTGGAAATGGAAGTAAACATAGTACCTTCTAAGTCAGAACTCTCTACTCCCATAGAGTTGCAGAATAGGCGAAAGCCTAATCTGAAGCATATTCGGATTTGGGATAGGCCAGCACATGTGCTGAAGGGAGACACTGAGAAGTTGGACAGGAGTTCACTTGTTTGTGGGTAATCCTAGAGAAACGAAAGGAGGTTTATAGTCCTTAAAAATCAGAAGGTCATTGTAAGTACTAATACCCGATTTTTAGAAATGGACTATATAATAAACCATAAGCCCATAAGTAAATTTGTTCTTAAGAAAATAATAAAGGACATGTCTAATCTAGTACCAACTGTACAAGATGAAATATCACAAGATACTGCAACACGTATCACAAATGATACACAATAACAGACAGTGTCTCGTCGTAGTGGAAAAATTGTGAGGCAACCTGAGAGATTCATGTTTTTGAGAGAGTCTTCGAACTTGATCCTGGGAAAACATGAACCTGATCCCCAGACATATGTTGAAGAACTCCAAGATAAAGATGCAACATCTTTGCAAAATGCAATGAATATAGAACTAGAATATATGTATTCTAATAAAGTCTGGGAACTTGTAGAATCACCAAATGGTGTAAAAGCCATTAAGTGAAAACATGTCTACAATAGGAAAAGAGGATAGACAGGAAGGTGGAAACTTTCAAAGAAAGGCTTGTTGAAAAAGGAAACTTTTTACCGGTAGCCATGCTTAAGTCTATCCGAATTCTTTTATCTATTATGAGATTTGGCAAGTGGATGTCAAGACAGCTTTCCTTAATGGAAGTCTTGAATAAAGCATCCATATAAAACAACCAGTTGGGGTTTATTGCAAAGGGCAAAGAGCATCTTGTGAGCAAGCTCAATCAGTCTATGGACTGAAGCAAAGCTTCAAGGTCTTGGACATCTGGTCTAATGAAGTAATCCAGACCTATGGAATTATTTAGTAACCAGATAAGTCTTGTGTATACAAGAAGTCTTGGCCTGAACGGATTTATGTTGTCCCTAATATATCAGACACGCTCGAGAAAAATAAAAAAAATACGAGTTATTGGTGTTAGAGTGTATACTAAAAGCCTAACTTTTGTATAAATATTTATTTAGAAATAAAGAATCACAATGGTCAAATACCTACATTTATTTGTTAAGTGTAGTTGTTCAATTAATTTATATTGCAGATAACATGATGTGTGGTGTCACACACAGAAGATCATGTTATCAGTTCTTTATAAATTATAAACAGTTGCTCACGACTAAGATGAAAAGGAACAAACCATTGGAATAGTCGTAGTATAATTAGGTATTAGTTTATCTTGATTAATAAATTACACTAGTACACTCTAAGTGTATTGAGTAGGACCATTTTAGGTAAGTTCTTTTTATACTGACTTGATAAAAGAACTAGATCTTAGTTATTATGGAAGTGTGTGCTCTTAATCCTAATATAATAACAAACACATATATTTAGTATTTATTTCTTTGACTTATCAATGGGTGAGATTTAGCTTGATAAATCAACAAGCCCGATAAGTTGGGAAATGATATTACTTATAGTGTGTGTTGTTGATTATAGAAGGAAACTGTGTCCTAATAATCTAGGTTGATAATGTCCCCAAGAGGAGCTCATAAGGATTGTCATGTTAAACCCTGCAGGTGGACTTAGTCCGACATGACGATGAGGTTGAGTGGTACTACTCTTGGACTAAGATATTAATTAAGTGAGTTATCAGTAACTCATTTAATTAGTGGACATTCGACATCTTAAACACAGGGAGACTAACACACTCATAATAAGAAGGAGCCCAAAATATAATTTGGGATTGGTGCGGTAGTTCAATAATAATTCTTTATTGGTATGAATTATTATTGATGAAGTTAAGTTGTGTGTTCGGGGCGAACACGGGAAGCTTAATTTCATCGGGAGACCAAAACCAATTCTTCCTCTCGGTCCCTATCGTAGTCTTTTGTATATAGAGATTTATACCCACTACATACCCACTTCTTACCCACCTTTATACCCATCCTATTGGGGTCGGCCAAGCAAGCTTGGAACCTAAGCTTGGGACGGCCAAGTAAATAGGATGAGTTGAGTTGGTGTGGCCGGCCCTGGCTTGAACCCAAGCTTGGTGTGGTCGGCCACATTATATTAAAAAGGGATTTTTATTAAAATTATTTCTTATGTGGATATCATGATTTTAAAAGAGAGTTTGAAATTTAAATCTTTCCTTTTATAGCTTTCTACAAAAGATTAAGAAAAGATTTGAAATCTTTCCTTATTTGTAGATTAAAAGGTAGATTTTAATTTTTGAGGAAACTTTCTTTTTTTAACCATATTCATGGTTTAAAAGAGAGTTTAAAAATTAAAAATTTCTTTTATAAGTTTCTACAGAAGATTATTAAAAGATTTGATATCTTTCCTTATTTGTAGATTGAAAAGAAATTTTAATTTTTAGAGATAACTTTCCTTTTTGGAAATCATCTACATGTTTAAAAGAAAGATTTTAATTGATAAAATTTTCTTTTTACAAACCACCATGAAGGAAAAAATTATTGGAGAAATTTTTTATAAATTTCCAGAAATAAATTAGGAAGTTTTAATTCTTGTGAATAAAAACTTTCCTTGATGGAAAATAAGAGGTGGCCGGCCATTACAATTGAGAAGAGGAAATTATTTTTAATTAAATAAATTTTCCTTTTCATGGAAAAAGAATTAAAGAAGTTTTTATTTAAATTTCCTTATTTGCCAAGACCAAGGATTATAAAAGAGGGGGTAGAGGTGCCTTCATGACTAACGACTATATTCTTCTTCTCTCCCTCTCTTCCTTGGTGTGGTCGGCCATAGAAGTTTTCTCTTCTTCCTTTTCTTTCTTTTTCATTGGCCGAACCTCATCATCTCATGGAGCTTGAAGGTGGCCGGATTCTAGCTTGGAGAAGAAGGAGAGAAAGGAAGCATCCCTTGGATCTTGGTGGTGGTCGAACCTCATCCTTTCATGGAGCTATTGTGGTGGACGAATCTTGCTTGGAGAAGAAGGTGGCTTAGGTGGATTTTCATCTCGGTAGATCGTTGCCCACACAACGTCTGGTATAAGAATAGGAATACGGTAGAAGATCAAGAGGTTATTTGTTTATAATGAAAGGTATAACTAGTAATTGTTTTTCGCATCATACTAGCTTTTCTTTGTATAGTTATTTTTGGAAATACCAAACACAAGAGGCATATGATTCTAGAGTTTTCGGATTTGTTTCAAAGTTGTGTTTCTTTTCTTTTTTTTTCGAATTTGTGATTCGATTGTTCTTTTTGGTTAACCTTGAGTTATTTAAGGAAATTAAATATTAGCTTTCCTTAAAAGGCTTTGTCTAGGCGGTGGTGGTTGCTCCCATATGCAAGAAGGCCATGTGCCTCGCCATGCAGTTCTGGAAGACAATTTTGGAAATTAATATTTAATGGAATGAATAAAATAGGCGGATTTGAATCAATAGTGTTAAGTTCCGTTTGCGATTCAAATCTAAACCATTAAGAACAGATAAGTTAAATTTGGAATCAATGATGTTAAGTTCCGTTTGCAATTCCTAATTTAACTTCTAAAGAACACAATAGGTTATTTAGGAAAGGTTCGACACTTGTACAAAATTTTTGTACAGTGGAACCGGTTCGAACTTCCTAGGACTAACCAATAATTGGGCAATCCAATATTAGAGCGAAGACACATAATAGAAACTTAAATTGTATATGTTGTAAACACAGACATAGAGTTCTGATTCATTAATAGATGAAAAAGTGAACACAAAATAAATTATAGTAACTTGGGAAACAAGTCGCATGGAGGATTACGGGTTTCCTCTTGTGGTCTAGAAAGCGGGCGGAGAGATCAGAAGCTAAATAACCACCCTCCTTTAATTGCTCCACTACGCCTCCATCTTGATAAGAAGCGCTTTGCTGATGGAGTGGGTGATAGGTGCATCTAGATTTGCACCCTCTATGCACCCACGCATGAGAGAGAGACTCTCCCCATGCATATATCCATAACATCAATGCATGTATCATAATGTAAACTAACAATAAAGTCAAGAGACTCCCAATGTGGATCTAAGAATTCATGCACAATAGAGTCTCTTCTTCTCCACTTCTTTATTCCATTCACATTTCCAATAATCCCCCACATGAATGGAAAATAGGATATGTTATAGCATTCAGCAGATGAGTCAAGTATAGGATAGATAGATTTTACCTTTTGAACTTTCCCTTGTGAAGATTTGTTTGTATATTATTGACAATAGGCATGATGTCCTTGAACTATTCTACCGTCTGTGTAAGCATTGATATATCTCACTCATGGATCTCCCTGATACAACTCAATTCTCATAAGTGTGTTCATTTTTGGCCATGAACACGCCTGATTCTATGAGAAGATCTAAGAATTATATTTCCAATTCTCTTTGAAATGACCCCACTTCTTTCTCACATAGGTGATCTCTTAAGACTATTCATCATTACTTTACTGGATCATTAAAAGCAGTGTGCTCAACCTCCATCCTTCACTGGTTCATTAGGTCATTCCCCCACAGTGAGCAATTATGTCGATATAATTAGATTATCCCTTTGAGCTTAGTTCCTGGGATCTCTAGTCTGCATAGGTTGGGTTTCCTTTACACCAACATTTTTTATCAGCATCAAGCTCATCCCTTGCGATGAGTTTACAATTAACTCTCTGTTTAACCCTTTGGTTAACAAATTTGCCAGGTTATCCTTTGACTTCACATGGTCAACAGTAATATCTCCTGTGGAGAGTAGTTGTCTAATAGTATTACGTTTACGATGTATATGTCTAGACTTACCATTATACAGATGGCTATGTACCCAACCAATCACTGATTGACTATCATAATGTATGTAAATTATCATCACCCATTTTGGCCATCTTGGAATATCTTTTAAGAATTGTTGTAATCATTTAGTCTCTTCACGACATTTGTCAAGAGCTATAAATTCAGATTCCATTGTGGATTTGGTTATAACAATTTGCTTAGAAAATTTTTACGAAATGGTAGCACCTCCAAAAGTGAATATATATCTACTTGTAGACTTAGAGTCTTTTATGTCAGATATCTAACTCCTATCGTTGTATCCTTCGATCATAGCAGGATATCTCATATAGTATAGTTCATATTCACAAGTATACCTCAAGTACCTCAGTACTCTTATTATCCTATTCTAGTGCTCAATACTAGGAGTATTCGTATATCTACTCAGTTTACTTACTTGGTAGGCTAAGTCTGATCATGTACAATTCATGAGGTATATCAGACTTCTAATCACTCGAGAGTATTCTATCTAAGAGATACTTTCTCCTTGATTTTTTGATAGATGTTGACTCGCATCTATCGGTGTTGTGTCAACACAACTTCACCCTTGGTCAATTTCTTAAGAATCTTGTCCACGTAATAGGACTGATTGAGAATAAGTCCTTCTGTTGTTCTAAGAATTTTAATTACTAGAATCATATCAATTAGACTCATATCTTTCATGTCAAATCTTGAGCTTAACATATCTTTAGTAGATTTGATTAACATATCATTACTCTCAATGATAAGTATGTCATCTACATAAAAGCACAAGATGGCATAGTCATTCTTTGTGGCTTTTATGTAGACACATTGATCACATTTATTGATCTTGAATCCAATTCCTTCATAGCATTGTCAAATTTCTTGTGTCATTACTTTGGTGTTTGTTTCAAGCTATATAATGTCTTCACCAAACTACAAACCTTGTTTTTTCTGTTCTAGCATGGAAAACCCTTCAGGTTGCTTCATATAGATTTTCTTTTCTAAATTTCCATTTACAAAGACTGTCTTTACATCCATCTAGTGTATTTCTAGGTTTCCTAGAGTAGCAATAGCCAATAACACTTTAATGAAAGTTATTCTCAATACCGAAGAATATGTATCAAAGTAATCAAGGTCTTCTCGTTGTCAGTATCCTTTGATTACCAATCTGGCCTTGTACTTATCAATTGTGCCATCTGACTTCATTTTCTTTTTAAAGATCCACTTACAATCTAGTGGTTTACTTCCTAGAGGAAAATCCATAAGTTCCCAAGTGTAATTTTGTAAGATAGATTCTTTCTCAAATGTAATTATTTCTCTGCAGTGAGGAAGAGTTTACTGTTTCTGAGTAACTACGAGGCTCACTTTCTAACATGAAAGTGATAAAATCCATTCCATATGATTTTTCCAGTTAAGCTCTTTTACTCCATCTAAGATCAACCTCGACTGGCTGCTCATAATCTTCTTCTTGTGTTTCATATGCCCATTTTGAGGGGCTAATATCTTTTCAAGTCTTATACAGAAATACATGCTCCAAGAATGAGACATTCTTCGATTCTTTTATCGAGTTCTTGTGTATATCCGGTATTTATGACTCATATATAAAAAATTGATACACACTTCTATTATGTGCATATCCAATAAATATGCAATCAAAAGTCCTTGGTTCTATCTTAATCCTTTTCGAATCAGGCACCAAAATTTTGGCAAGACATCCCCATATTTATAAATATTTATAGGATGATTGTCTTCCAATCTACAACTCATAAGGGCTCTTATCTATTTTCTTTCGGAGCACCTTATTTAAAAGGTAATTAGCTGTTAACACAACCTTCATCCACAAGAACTCTGGCAGTATAGAACTTAATAGAAGAGCATTCATTATCTCCTTTAGAGTGTGATTTTTCCACTCAGCAACACCATTTTATTAAGGAGTATAAGGAGTTGTTATTTTGTGTCTGATCCCATGTTCAGCACACAACTCAGCGAACGGTGATACATATTCACTACCACCTTAATCTTTTTATTAAATTGATTTTCAACCTCATTCTTATAGAGAGCAAATTTCTCTATAACTTCATCCTTACTTTTGAGAAGATACACATAATAGTATTTTGTGTTATCATCTACAAAAGTGATGAAGTATTTATTCTCACTACATGTTAGTGTACCTTTGAGGTCGTACACATCGGTATAAATTAGCCTAAGTGGTTCGTTGCTTCTCTTAATATGTTGAAAGGATGAGCTAGTCATTTTCACTTCAACACAAGTCTCACACTTGTGTTTTGGGTAAAGGTGGAATGTAAGTATGCTTTGTATATTTATTAATCTACACAACACATCGTAGTTAACATGTCCTAGTATGCCAAGCCACAAACATGAAGACTCAAGCATATAAGTGGAAGAGCTTTTATTTTTATTTATTTTAGGCCTAATGGCTATTATATTGAGCTTGAGCAGCCCATTAGATACATAGCTCCTTTCTACAAACATTCCATTCTTGGATAGTACAACTCTATCTAACTCAAAAATAATGCTAAAGTCATACTTACTTAATAGTGATCTGGACACTAGATTCTTCTGAATCTTCAGAACATACAACACATTATTTAGAATAAGGTCCTTGCCCGAGGTCATCTTCAGTACCACTTTTCCTTGACCCATGATGTTCGAGGTTGCTAAGTTTCCCGTGAACAACTTATCTCCATTGACTTCTTCAAAGTTGTGGAGCAGCTCCTTATTACAGCAGATATATCTGGTGGCACCAGTATCAATCCACCATTGTTCCAGGTTTAAACCTAGTAGGTTCAACTCAGAAATCATGGCGTAGAGATCGTCCATTTCTAGTCTCTCGTTCAGGTTGACTTCATGCTTCTTCTTTGACTTTTTTCACTCTGAAGACTTGTGACCTACTCGGCAATAGTTGAAGTAATTTCTAGAGAATTTCTTGCTTATGCCTCCTCTAGGTCCCATCTTGGAAGTCTTGGGGCTCTTCCATTTCGAGTTTTGACCGTGCTTAACCACATTGGCTTTCACAGTAGCCTGAGAGAATAATTTCTTCTTTGAACTCTTATTGTCTTCTTCAATTAGAAGTCCAACCATGAGTTCTTGCATGTTCATCTCCTTTCGCTTATACTTCAGGTAGTTCTTGAAGTTCTTCCTATGAAATCGTTACGCACATGAAAGGGAGGTGAATCACGTGATTTTAGAAACTAAGTACGCAGCGAAAAAACTAAACATGAAAACAGAACACACACAATAACTCAAGGAGGAACTTGGTTCGAAACCTTCCGTGACTCCTACTCCAAAACCCAGTTCTCGTGGACCTATAAATGGAAAATCCACTAAAGTCCTCTTACGAAACTACCAGAAGAGGTGTTAGGATGTATATTAAAAACCTAACTTTTTGTATGAACATTTATTGAATGAACATTTATTTTGTAATAAGAATCACATTGGTCAAATGTCTACATTTAGTAAAATGCAGTTGTCCATTTAATGTATATTGTACATAACATGGTGTGTGGTGTCACACAAAAGATCATGTTATCAGTTCCTTATAAATTATAAATAATAGCTCACAACCAAGATGGATTGGGACAAATCATTGGAATGGTTATAGTATAATTTGGTATTAGTTTATCTTGACTATAAAATTACACTAGTATACTATGTGTGTATTTAGCAGGACCATTTGAGGTTGTTCTTTTTATACTGACTGTATAAAAAAACAGGACCTCTGTTATTATAGAAGTGTGTGCTCTTAATCCCGATATAATAATAAGCACATATACTTAGTATTTATTTCTTTAATTTATCAATGGGTGAGATTTATTCAGTTGGATTAATAGGCCCGATAAGTTAGGAAATAATATTATTTATATGGTGTATTGTTGATTATAGAAGGAAACTGTGTCCTCGTAATCTAGGTTGATGATGTCCCCTTGAGGAGCTCATAAGGAGTGTCATGTAAACCCTGCAGGTGGACTTAGTCTGACATGACAATGAAATTGAGTGGTACTACTCTTGGAGCTAGATATTAATTAAGTGAGTTATCAGTAACTCATTTAATTAATGGACATTTGATATCTTAAATACAGGGAGATTAATGCACTTATGATAAGAAGGAGCCCATAATGTAATATGGGATTGGTGCGGTAGTTCAATAATAACTCTTTAGTGGTATGAGTTATTATTGATGAACTTGAGTTGGGTGTTTGGGTCGAATACAGGAAGCTCAAGCTCATTGGGAGACCAAAACCAATTCCTACTCTTGGACCCTGTTGTAGCCTCTATAAAGCCTTGTATCCACAAAGTCCACTTCTTACCCAAGTAATGGGCCGGACACATCCTTGCTTGGTGCAAGGGGGCCGGCCAAGCATTAGCTTGGAGCACAAGTAGTGGCCGGCCAAGCCTTGCTTGGTGCCCAAGCAAGGGGCCAGCCATAGCATGATAGAAAAGGAGATTTTATTTAAAATTAAATTTTAGTAAAATATTTCCTTTTTTGAAGGCACCCACATGGTTTTAAAAAAGAGTTTTAAATTTTAAAATCTTTCCTTTTATAGCTATCTACAAAGGATTAAAAGAGAGATTTTAATTTTGTTAAATTTTTTTTTTGTAGTTATCTATAATGTTTAAAAGAGATATTTTAATTTTAATAAGACTTTCCTTTTTTGTAACCATGATTTAAAAGAGAAGCTTTAATTTTAATCTTTCCTTTTTTATAGTCATCTACATTGTTTAAAAAAATAGATTAATTTTAAAACTTTCCTTTTGTAGTCATCACAATAGGAAATTTAAAAGAGAGAGATTTTAATTATTATTAAAAAAAAAATTTTTGCCATGAACAAGGATTATAAAAGAGAGGTAGAGGGTGCCTTATGTGATACACACATCTCCATAATTCCCTTGCTCCCTTAGGGTCGGCACCTCTCCCTCTTTTTCTCCTTGTGTGGTCGGCTCTCTCATCTTCTCCCCTTCACCTTGTTTTCTTCCCTAAGGTCGGTGGCACACATCTTCTTCTCTCTCTTTCTTCTTTCTAAGGTCGGCACTCATCTCTTCTTGGTGACCGAAACTTGAAAGAAAAGAAGAAGCACTTGGCGGCTGGTTGCTTGGAGAAGGAGAAGAGAAGGAAGTTTCCTATTTTGGCATTCTTTGGGTGGTCGAAACTTGTAGGCAAAGAAGTGGTTCGGGTAGATTTCATTTTGGTAGATCATCGCCCACACGACGTCCAAGAGGAGGAGAGGAATACAACAGAAGATCAAGAGGTCTTTGTTTACAAAGAAAGGTATTCCGCAGCGAAACTAGTTTTTCTTTGTATGGATCCTGAAATACCAACACAAGAGGCTAGCAATTACGTGTTTTCATTTTTGTGCTTCGATTTTGTATTTCGATCTTGTACTTTGATTGAGGTCTCTGCAGTTAAACCTAAGGTTACTGTGAGAAGTTTAAATATTCAATTTCTTTGAAAGGCTTTGTCTAGGAAGTGGTGGATGATCCCATAACTAAGAAGGTCTAGTGCCTCGCCAACGACCTAGAAGCCAATCCTTGAAATAGATATTTAATCAACTTCTGTAATATGATTTAACTTCTGAAGAACACAAGGGTTGAACTTAGAGTAAAAATGTTAAGTTTCGTTTCCAATCCAAGTTTAACTTCTGAAGAGCACATGGCTTACTAGGAAAAGTTCTGTGCTTATACAAATTTTTATACAGAGAAAACAGAATGGTATTCCAAGTAGCGACCAACAAGAGGGAATTGAATACAAATGAAAGAATATGAAAGTGTAATAAGTTACACTTTCCTTTAAAAAATAATTAAGTACACAAATAAACTTCGTTACCCAACACTTAGATTTAACGGATCAAGCTTGGTTTGGACGGCTTCTCGGTAGCAGTTGAACAGAGCAGTGTCATAGTAGAGCAGCAGCATGAAGTTGGAGAGGTTAAATTGTCGAACGGTTGCACAAAGGCTTGTAGAAGAGTTGTATATTAGTTGTGTTGAAACCTTGGTTGAGTAGCCCTTTTAAAGGGGATTGAAGGCGCCTACAATGCCACTAGAGGTGCCTTCAACACATACTTTTATCCCTCAAAAGCAAGCTCTTAGCATCGACGAAGCCTTCTTCCTTATCCAACCCAAGGCGCCTTTAAGTCTCTCCAAGGCGCCTTCCATCGCCTAACTCAAGGCCCTTTCAAATGCCTTGAAGGTGTCTCTGGTACTGCTCACTCAAAATTGAATTTGCTCCTTTCATCCTGTAAACTATATTAGTCTAAAAACTAAAATATACCCTACAAAATGAAGTTAGTGTTAGATTTTGAGGGATGTCTTAAGGCAATCACCTTATGATTTTACTATTTATTTGATAAATATATATTCACTATTTGAGTGCATATTATATGTTTGATGGTCTTAAACACATTTACTGAATGTCTACAATACAATTCATAGCATGAGAGAATTTGTGATTGGATCACAACTTATGATTATCTCTACATATGTAATTATAAACGTATTAGAATTTCCCTAGTCGTCAAATTAATGCATTCAAAAATCATCAATTCTATAAGACTAGCATGGGTTATAATCCTTGGTTCGTTAAACAATTATTTTCTCACTGGCTGGAGACATTGGGATGTAGAAAGTTAAACATAAATGCTAGTTATGGTAACTAGTTCATTGAAGTGACTCGCTGTAAGACTTCATATAATTATTTACATATATGGATATATCTGTGAAGCTCTTACTGCAACTTGAGTGTAAGTTTCTTTCGACTTGAGATATACAAATCATCTTAGTCATGGAGACTTATACCTTGACATCTTAAGCAAGCATCTCATCGAGGTGTGGATCCAAGATAATTGAGTATAAGTTGAAGTACGTGAAGGTGTTTGGATAGCCCATAAAGGATTCACCGCTTCTTACGAGGAGACATATATCCAATGGACACTTGTTAGGATTATTACTCAAAATCTTTGGTCAAAGCATCACATGTCAAAAGTACGAGACTCTTAGAAACATGTACGAGTAATTTGAATCTGCAGAACGAGGAAGTATTACTTGGGCTAGGTGTGGCGTAATCAGTCTAGTGGGGACTAACATATAGACCATGTCCTGAACCAAGTGGGTATAAGACAAGTGAAAGAAACGAGGCATGACTTACTGTAATTGCTGAAGGGTTCAGAATTAATTCTGAAATCAATTATGATTTTTCAGCTAATTGGGGATCATGATGTATTACTAGGTGTCACTCATGATTATTCCATAATTAAGTAGTAAATTATAGACGACCAAGATAAACCGGGAACCTATTGGGTCACACGTACTATAAGTCTCTAAAAGACGTAAAATAAGTTAAAGAATAGGATTCTTAGATCAAGAGATAAATGTTTAGTTGGACAATACATAAGATAAATATGGAAATATTTGTCGAATCGGAAGTGTGGATAGGTCACATCTTTTATGAAAGAGTTAGACCCTATTGGATTAGCCATGAACCAACTTGATTTAGTTGTGAACCAAACCAAGGGGTTAAGGAGCTAATTTTTGGTCAGGGGATAATGGGTTAGATTTGGACTTTCTAATTCAACTCATTAATAAGGATTATATATTGATATGGTTAAGAGAGAAATATGATATGAGATCATTAGTTGGCTTAGGTTTTTGAAAACCCTTAACCCAACTTTTATTCTCTCCCTTCTTTCCTCTCTTTCTCATGCCACCAACAGCAAAGGGGTTTCCCTTATTGTCGTGACCACTAAGCAAGGAAGAGAACTTCTTCCTTGTTGTGCTTCTTCTTCTCTTGATCCCTCTCCTCCGCTCGTGGCTAGTTACTTTCAAATAAGAGACTTGTACTCACGGAGTTGTCATGAGGAGCTCGGCTTGGATACGAATAGAGGTGAGGTTCGACAACATCGCTACGGTTGATGCCCTTCTCGTTACAAGTCATCAGTAAGGTATACCTAGAATAATTATTATTTATTTTCATTTTTGTTTTATGATCTTGTCCAATGCGATTGTATCCTGCATACGTGTGGTGTGTGTTATAATAAATTATATATATTTACGTTTTAGTCTTCCGCTGTGCATGTTTACGAAACGTGTTTTAGCACACACTTCATCGAGCATATCCCAATAGTTAGCACAATAATAAAATGACAGTATTAATTAGTTCATGCCCTTCTAAGACTAGAAACTGGTCATGTTCTCAATTTAGGTTTCTAAAATAGATCTAAATTGGACATGCACCTAAAGTTCCTAATTGGGACTCGTCCTTACTAGAACACTCTCCTCTAGTGCTTACCTCCACTTACCTGCCAAACATTTAGTCCTCCAGACTTGTTTGTCTTTCTCTGGTCTTGTTTAGTATCTGACCAAGCTGATCTACTAAGACTTATCTGTAACACTGAGTTAACACAATAGATATAAAATAGTAAAAAAATAGTGTTGGCATTATTAATAATTCACTGGTCCGGTCGAAACCAGTCGATCACAGATGCTTGGAGTTTTACTCCTTCAAGATTTTTCGTTACCTTCCCCTAGAGTTGCCAACTTCACTCACTAGGACTTTCATTGCCTAGCTTCACTCACCAGGATTTCCACCACCTAACTTTACTCACTAAGGTCCAGTTTCACTCACTAGGACTTCCACCACCTAACTTCACTCACTAGGGTCCGCCTTCACTCACTAGGACTTCCACTACCTAGCTTCATTCAATAGAGCCCGGCTTCACTCACTAGAACTTCCACTACCTAGCTTCACTCACTAGGGTCCAGCTTCACTCATTAGGACTTCCCCTTACCTAATTTTAGTTATAACTAGTCACTTAATAGACTTCTCACCTGCCTATCCTTTGATTAAGACTTACCCTTGCTAGTCATCTAGTGTTGACTAGACTTTTCTCTTCCAAACTTCAAGTTCTATTTAGATCAACCCTTAGTCAAACTGACCAAACTTAGGTACATTGTCAAACATCAAAACCATAGAGATCGATTGCACCAACACTTCCAGCCGGGAGAAAACTTCTCAATGATAGCAACTACCTAAAAGGTTTCAGTCAGAACCATCCCTTTTGAGTGGATCTCGTGCAAGATAACCTGAAGCTCCTGGACTTGGCTTATTACTATCTTAGAGTTAACCATATTGTAGTCCAGGAATCGAACCACAATGAATTTCTTAGCCTCCGCATCCTCCGTCTTGTACTTCTTGTCCAAAGACTCTCACAGCTCCTTAGTCGTTATCTTCATACTATACACAATGTACAACAAGTCAACAAGGCAGTAGAGAATGTAATTTTGGCAAAGAAACTAAGAATGAGTCCATGCCTCCACTGTACTAATGGTATGAACATCAGCATCCTCAGCATGCTTGGGAGGGTCTTCGGTCAAGAACCGAGCCAGATTGAGTGTGGTCAAGTAGAAGAACATCTTCTGCTGCCACCTCTTGAAGTTTAATCCAGTGAACCTCTCTGGTCTCTCCCCGTGGTTGATTGATACAGCTCCAATCGAGGCGGAGGGGGCCTTCATGTGTTGAATCTATTGCATCTCAACACTTTGTTTTGTGGTCATCTCAATAGAATCGAATCTATTTTAAGATTGTTGGACAATATGCTAGAGATTTTGGGGAAAATTACTGAACTAAAATTACATAAAATCAACTCTAACTTATCTATTGTGATGACCTGAGTAGATAATCTCAAGTTGCTTGCGGGGTTGGTTTTGCCAAGATTCCGGTGGTCTGAGTCTTAGAATAGATGCAATGCGCAGCCGAATCGAGATCTGTGCTCAATACAGTTTCCTTGAAACATATTCACCCCACCTCTGACTGTGCTTCGAGGTTCTCTCGGGTCGTCTGTTTCCTAGAATACAACGACAGAACCACTCACACAACCCAATACTAGTTATTCGTGGTGAACTGAGAATACACCTGAGTATTATCACGAATGCTTCAGCCGAGCGGATGCATGACTGAGAGAAAAGAATCAGGGAATGATGGTGGAGGAATTCTTTTGTTATTGCTCTCACTTTCACTTCTCTTTCACTCCTCTCCACTTTGCTCAAGATCAAATCTCCTTATATAGGAGCTCTCATCTTACCTGCAATGAATGACCAAATTATGATCATTTAAAGTTGGGTTTAATGTCTTCATTAATGTCAAGATGTTACAAAATTATTATTAATGGGTTTAATATCGTCATTAATGTAGAGATATTATGAAATCACCATTAATGAGTTTAATATCATCATTAATGTCGATTAATACTTCCGTTACACTCTTGAGTTGGTTGAAAAAAGATATTTAGGTGGCAAAACGTTGGTTCATTCTTTTAAGTACATTGTGCCTCAACCGGTCTGGCATTTGACGCGCGCAGGTTAAGGAAGATGTCGAAGCCTGCGCTCAACACAATTTCCAATTCGCCCTACCTTTGGCTGTGCTTCAAGGTTCTCTCGGGTTATCTATTTCCATAATACAACAGTAGAACCACGCACAGAACCAAGTACTGGTTGTTCATGGTGAACTGAAAATGTATCTGAGTGCTATTATGAATAGTTTAGCTTAACGGATGCACGACTGAGAGAAAAGAATCGAGAAATGATGCTAGAGGAATTTTTTTTGCTATCGCTTTCGCTTTTGTTCTCTTCCGCTCCTTTCCACTTTGCTCAAGATCTAGCCTCCTTATATAGGAGCTCTCACTTTGCCAGTATGAATGACCAAATTATAGTCATTTAATGTTGGGTTTAATGTTGCCATTAATGGATTTAATGTCTTCATTAATGTTGAGACGTTACGGAATAATTATTAATGAGTTTAATGTCACCATTAATGCCAAGACGTTACGAAATCACCATTAATGAGTTTATGTCGTCATTAATGGCGAGATTTTATGGAATTATCATTAATTTCATATTAATACTTCCGTTACACTCTTGAGCATGCAGGTAGAAAAAAAAAATTTAGGCGGCAAAATGTTGGTTCATTAATTCTTTTGGACAAATTTTGTCTCGACCAATCTGACATTCGACGCGCGTAGGTCATGCTCACACACGAGTCAACTTGATTTAGTGAAAATCTTGGCCCTGAATTTGCACTCCTCTACGTACTCACGCGTGAGAGAGAGTCTCTCCTCATACATATGTCCACAACATCAATATATGTGTTATAATTTAAACCAACGATAAAACTAAAAAACTATTCTTCTCCACCTCTTTATTTCCTTCCCATTTCTAACCTCATAATCATGTTTACATTAACTAAAATCAATAAAGCAACATTATATTGGAGGGCAAACACTAACTAACTCAACAATATTACTACACATTGAAGAAGGTTTGCTTTAGGAGACGTAGTGGTCAACTGCACCCATCAACATCTGTGACGACTTCTGCGTAGGAAGCTAGTTACCCCGACATTATTTAGATAGATTAACAAACCCATTTGCAATGACTCTCAAGAATCATTTGATCAAACAAACTGATGATTATTAAAACAGTAGGGAAAATAGCTACAGAAGCTGTTAAATAATTGACAATGCAAAGCTACAGTCCGTTAACTGCCTTTTTATGAAATCGTTCAAACAAGAGAACAAAAATAATCTCAAAGGTTATATTTGCAGATAAACTAATCAATCAAAGATATCAGAGATGTGTATAGCCTGGACAAAATCTTAGCAAATACCTTAAGTAAACATCTCAGTGAAGAACTCGGCAACCACACAACCTTAGTCCTTTGTGTTACATAAATTAAAAACAGATCAAACAACATAAGCTGAACAAAGAAATTAAAGAGAAATAATTTTATCAAAATTGTTCTCATAGAGAAATAATTTTTATAGATCCAATGCTAGCTATGTTCCGATAGTGTGTAGTAATTTCAAATCGTTTATTACTAATTTTAATAGAAGACTATTTTGAAGAAAAATAAAGTATATAGAGAGTTATATAAAATGACTAATTGGACAAGTTTACTTGTCCTGAACAGATTGCCTAAAGGCAGCCATAAATTACGATTTCGTCTGCTCACTTCTCCGCTCTCTCCTCAACTAGGGAGCTCCTCATAGGAGACAGATCTCAAACAGGGCTGGGCTACAGCCCAGGGCTGTCCCGCATTTGGTCTGGTCAATTGAATTGTCTTAAGCTGAAATTTAATTTGGTTAAGTTTTTTTTTGGAAAAATTGATTTTCGTAGAATTTTTATCTGATTTTAAGTTTTAAATTTTTTTCTGTAATAAACACTATTTTATCGGTTAGTGGGAAAAAATTTTAATTTTTTAATTGCTAAATAATTTTTTTATGAATTTTTATCAAAAATCAAATTTTTAAAATTAAAAATCTTTCAATGATTATTTTTAAAAAAACTTAATTTTTCTGTAGATAAATGTTAAAAAAATTGACAAGTTATTTTGACATGTCAATTTATTTTTAAGTATTTAATTTTAAAAATAATTATTTCTGTATAAAAATATTTATTTTAGTTATAAGAAAAATAATTTCCATGTGAAAATTTTATTTATAATTAGATTGATTTTTTTTTACATGGACAAAAATTTTCATGATTTTTAAAAAATTAAAAGTAATTTTTAAATTATTTTTGACAATCCTGAGGTTTAATTTCTAAGAATTATTTTATTTACAAAATAATTTCGTTAAAAATACAAAACTCTGGATCATCTATCCCCCTAAAAAAAATTTTAAATATTTTCTCTATCATTTCTCATTATATATATATATATTGTTTTAAATTGTTTATTGTTTATTTTTCCTAATTTTAACTCAAGTTGATGTAAATAAAAAAGAAAGATATTGTAAGTACCCCGGGTTAATTTTGATATTGATCAAATGAGTAAATTAGGCCCTGTGTATTTAATATTTTGTATCTAAATGTGCAGGGACTTAGAAATATAAAAAGTCGAAAGGAAGACACGGCGAGTAAGAAGGATGACACGTGATGGAAGTCGATGGGCTCGATACATTTGAAGGACAAGTAACTGTGGTAGAATATACTGGTGGAGCGAGAAGGATGCGGGCAACGCATTCGAGGGATGAGAATCTAGGAGAAAGTTTGCTCAAAGAGAATGTCAGAGTTGGATTTAATTGAGCTCAACTTCAGACGACTGAACCGTCACCCAGCTGAGCGAAAGAGGGAATGGTCAAATCTATACTTGACCACTCTCAGGCGGAGGCACCCTGCTGATGCGAAGACCTGAGGTGCCTCAGTTGATTAGAGGCGCCTCAGATGAACAGGAGTCGATACGTCTCAGCTAAACTGAGGCGCCTCCAAAGAGCAGGAGTCATTTCAGCAGAGATAAGTGTAGAGTCCATCTCAGCACAACCGAGATGCCTTCAATGCACAGAGGTGTCTCCGATGCCATTAGATCAGAAAAGCGCCATTGTGCATGGATCATATTTAGCACAACTGAGGCACCTCAGTTGTCACGTCAACCAACGGTTTCAACTAGAGGTTATAAGAAACCCCTTAAACTCGAAATAAAACAACACATGCACTTGCTTTTCAATTCTATATTCATATAATTTCATTCTGAGCTTCCAACTGCTATAAATGTTGGGTTTTTCGGGCCGCGAAAACCGCTTTTTCGCGTCGCGAAAACCCCGAAACCCCCTAGCCATTGGATCCGTGCGAAGAAAACTTGCGAAAATACAAGTACGAGTTTCAAACTATGATCTACAGTAGATCTACAAAGGAAAAAACATTTTATAGCTTTGAAGCGTGCCCTCACAAATCTCGCTCGTCCAACGGTATGCCGGATCTCAAAGTTGTCAACGTAGACAACTCTCTAGTGATATCCACACGAACAAGAAGTGTTCTCTAACACTCAAGGATGGAGAAGAGAGCACCACAAGTGTGCTAGCACTCTCTAGGGCTCTCGGGTAGGATTGGAAGAAGAAGAAAAGAAAAGAAGAGAACACACTCCTCTAAAATCTCTATATGACTTTCACTAACCTTTCTTCTTGTATTAGATTCACTCTCCTTTCTTCTCCCTTGCTTGAAACCCACGACCAAGAGAAGAGAAGGAGCAAGAAGAGAGCTTAGGAGGAGGAAGATCACTTGAATGAGAGTTACTCTTGCAAAATGAAACTCTTTTCATCTAATTAAGTGGTTTGTAACCTCCATGGGATACCAAGAGTCACAACTCTTGGTAACTCCCATGAGGTGGCACTTCACTTAAGTAACCATGATGATGTGGAGCATCATCATTGGTCCACTTAATGCAAACTCACCAATGAGGTGGCATAAAGTCAAGTCAAACTTGACTCTTCATCTTCCTCTCAAGTCAAGTCAAACTTGACTTAATCTCTCTCATGGTTGATCTAATCCAACCATTTAATTCAAGCCAATTTAATATAATGAATCTAATTCATTTAATTAAATTGATTCAATGAGTCATAATCTAAATTAGACTCATTGAACACATGAATCAACTTGAGTCCAACTCAATTAGCCCAATTAGGATTACTCTTAATCCAATTTGATTCATCAAATGAATCTAATCCTCTTGGTTCATCATATGAACCTAATCTCGATCCACTTGTTCTTTATGTGTGACCCAATAGGTTCTTGTAACGTTGGCAATGCCCCTAAACTCATTTAGAAATATAAGTAATGAGCGGTATCTAGCAATACATCATTACTACCCAAGTTACAAGAATGTTGAGATCCAACATCACCTTGTGACTACTAATTGTGACTCCTCACAATATATGACAAGCATCCTTCTATCCTAGACATCTAGATTGATCAATGCGAGGCATAGACCGTGTCATCCTCTAATCAATATAAATCTTGAACTCCAAGTAGACTCACTCAATCAAATGAGCTCAATATCTCATATTGACTCATTTGGGCATGGCCATGCACTTCGTGGTCTCACTCTATCAAGAATACCGATGTCTCTCCCGTCATATAGGAGGGATAGATCCCATCTACATCACTCACATCCCTCCGCATAATTTGTTACATACTCAGTAATCGCCTTTATAGTCCACCCAGTTACGGGTGACTTTTGACGAAACTAAAGTACATAACTCCTTATGTAGGGAACCATGGTGACTTCAGGTCTAACGACTAGTAGTCATACTAATAGCCACATGAGAAAGTATATGACACTCATATAACGATCCATGATACTTTCTCATGGCGGGTCATTTAGTATACATTCTCCAATGCATACCCATGTGTCAACTTGATATCTCTATATCCATGACTTGTGAGATCAAATCATCGAATTGACCTACATGCTAGTCTTATTGCATTAACATTATCCCTGGATGTTAATACTCGACTAGGATTGATTAAGAGTAGTGTTCCCTATATCATCTCACTATCGGTTCAACTAACCGATTGATATATGTGAGAACCTTCTACTCAAGGACGTTATTATACTTAGTTTATTTGGCACCAATACAAGTAAGTATAATAACCAAACACCAAATGCCTTTATTTATATAGAATATGGATACAACAAGTCCAAAATACAATCATCAAATGATTGACTCTAGGGCTCTAGCTAACAATCTCCCGCTAGCACTAGTGCCAATCAGTGTAGGCTCTAAGCCCCAATGACCTAGTGTGACCATCATGCTTCCTCTGTGCCAAAGTCTTGGTCAAGGGATCTGCGATGTTAGCCTCTGTAGGTACTCTGCAAATCTTCACATCTCCTCTCTCGATGATCTCTCGAATGAGATGGAAGCGCCGTAGTATGTGTTTGGTCCGCTGGTGTGAGCGAGGTTCCTTCGCCTGTGCTATAGCTCCATTGTTGTCACAATAGAGCTCAATAGGGTCAGCAATGCTAGGAACCACCCCAAGTTCAGTGATGAACTTGCGAATCCAAACTGCCTCCTTTGTTGTCTCTGATGCAGCAATATACTCGGCCTCTGTCGTAGAATCAGCTACTGTGTCCTGCTTCGAACTCTTTCAGCTCACAGTACCACCATTAATGCAAAACACGAACCCCGACTGTGATCTATAGTCATCCTAGTCGGTCTGGAAGCTAGCATCACTGTAACCCTTTACAGCTAGCTCATCATTACCTCCATATATCAAGAAATATTCTTTAGTCTTTCTTAAGTACTTAAGAATATTCTTGACCGCTATCCAGTGACTTTCACCTGGATCTGACTGGTATCTAATCGTCATGCTCAAAGCATACGAGACATCAGGTCGAGTACATAGCATGGCGTACATGATCGATCCTATCGCTGAGGCATAAGGGATCTGATCCATGCGGTCTCTCTCCTCTCTAGAAGAGGGACCTTGAGTTTTCGAAAGACTCATTCCATGTGACATCGGCAGAAATCCCTTCTTGGAGTTCTGCATGGTAAACCGAAGGAGTACCTTGTCAATGTATGTACTCTGACTTAGGCCAAGCAATCTCTTAGATCTATCTCTATAGATCTGTATCCCTAGAATGTGGGATGCCTCACCTAAGTCCTTCATTGAGAAGCAACTCCCTAGTCATGTCTTGACAGACTGAAGCATAAGGATGTCCTTCCCAATGAACAGTATGTCATCCACATACAATATGAGGAAGACAACTATGTCCCCTACAACCTTCTTGTAGACACAAGGTTCATCTTCGTTCTTGATAAAACCAAACTGTTTGATTGCATCATCGAATCGAAGATTCCAACTCCGAGAAGCTTGCTTTAGTCCATAAATGGACCTATGCAGCTTGCATACTCTGCTAGTATGCTGTGAATCTACAAAACCCTCAGGTTGTGTCATGTACACATCCTCGAGTAAGTTTCCATTCAGAAACGTGGTTTTGACATCCATCTGCCATATCTCATAGTCATGGTAGGCTGCAATAGCAAGCATAATCCGAATGGACTTAAACATTGCTACTAGAGAAAAGCTCTCATCATAGTCAATACCATAAATCTGCTTGAAACCTTTAGCTACTAAGCGACCCTTATAGATAAGTCCATCCATGTCAGTCTTTCTCTTAAAGACCCACTTGCCTTTAAAGTCCATCCATGAATTATGCTCCGCATAATTTGTTACATACCCAGTAATTGCCTTTATAGTCCACCCAGTTACGGGTGACGTTTAACGAAACTTAAGTACATAACTCCTTATGTAGGGAACCATGGTGACTTCAGGTCTAAGGACTAGTAATCATACTAATATCCACATGAGAAAGTATATGACACTCATATAACGATCCATGATACTTTCTCATAGCGGGTCATTCAGTATACATTCTCCAATGCATACCCATGTGTCAACTTGATATCTCTATATCCATGACTTGTGAGATCAAGTCGTCGAGTTGACCTACATGCTAGTCTTATTGCATTAACATTGTCCCTGAATGTTAATACTCGACTAGGAATGATTAAGAGTAGTGTTCCCTATATCATCTCACTATCGGTTCAACTAACTGATTGATATAGGTGAGAACCTTCTACTCAAGGACGTTATTATACTTAGTTTATTTGGCACCAATACAAGTAAGTATAATAACCAAAAACCAAATGCCTTTATTATTTATATAGAATATGATACAACAAGTTCAAAATACAATCATCAAATGATTGGCTCTAGGGCTTTAGCTAACAATAAAGGACTTTTTCATCTCCAACTGTTGTTGAAGAAGGATTTTCTGCTAGTGCTTTGAATTGCCTCGGATTAACAATGATATAGGTTGTAACTAGAGCTGTCAGACGGGTCAACCCATGGCGGGGTGGGTTTGCCCGTGGCGGGCCAACCATTTGGTGGGGCGTGGGGCGGGGGGCGGGGCGGGCTGTCAATTTGGCGAGTTGGGAAATTTCCAATCCAACCCAATCCAAGGCGGCGGGCCTATCAAATTTTTTTAAAAAAAAATTAAAAAAATAGTTCATATTTTCAATGTTTTACTTCGAAAATGTTTTATCAATCAAATGTATTCATAAAGAAAAATGATATGCTCAAGGAAAAAAACTCAAGGAAAAGTTCAATGATAGACACATAAAGTGATGGGGCCCACAAAAAGTGAAATGGTGGGTCATGACTTTATGTGTCTATCCTTGAGATTTTCCTTGAGTTTTTTTCCTTGAGCATATCATTGATCATTCATAAACAAGTATTTTAAATATAAATGGACATAAACAAGTACTTATGTTGGGTCAAAAGTACTATTTTTATTTTAAAATTATAACAAAGAAAGATAATAAACTGGCATAAAATTGTGCAATGAAGAGGAATAGTAATTAGGACTCCTGGCTATGCATCGAGCAGTTTAGATCAGTGGTACCCTGGCTGTGCGTGTGTAAACGAATCAAATAAGAAGGTCATCTACTTTTAAGAAGGTCATCTACTTTTAAGATTAATCGACTTTGTGCGCATATACATTTCTGTAACTTTTGTCTATCACACCGAACTTCATAAGTATGAGCTTTTCCTAATTAGTATTCCTCTCAATGAAGAAGATAATGAAATGCTACAATTTAACCTTTGGTACTCTCGCAGTTGCAGCATTGACTACTAATATAAACTGCTTACATGTGTTTCTCAACCCGCGGGCCGACCCGCGCGAGTCGCGGGCCTAGGCGGGTCGGCCCGCGACAAACTTGGGTTGATAAAATTCCAACCCAACCCGCTTAAATTGTTTGGCGGGGCGGGCCAACCCGACGGGCCTAACCCAAATTGACGGCTCTAGTTGTAACCAAGTAAAAAAAAACTCTCTTCTTACTTTATGTTTTTGTTATTTATTTTTAATTAATTGAGTGTGTCATTACTAAATAGAAAGCTAGAGAAAGAGCTAATAAAATTGCAGGTTGTCTATTCCCCCCCCCCCCCCCCAGCTGGTCCACACAATCCAACACCCTTTGCATGGGGATGTTAGACATCCAATTAGACATTTTACACCCGCTAGAAATTGACTTTGAGAGCTATTAGAGCATACATTCATACAAATACCAACTGCACCAACTCATGGGGTCTCACAACATTGTAGCAAAAGGTGATTATGCTCACTTCAGGCTCGTCTCACAGTTCATTCTCAAGTTATGTGAATGGAGGTAACACAGGGCTAACATAGCCAACTGCAAGTTGGTTAGGGGTGATAGGAGTCTATTGTATTAAATCTGTCATCCTCTAGCCAACTGGACATTCTGTGGGACCAAAATATATAGTAAAAGATGATTATCGCCCCAGATATCCCTCACAGCCTGTCCTCAGGTTATGTGAACGGAAGTAAATCATGGGGTAAGCTTGTAACCAACCACTAAGTGATTAGAGAGTGAGGGGAATTTTTTTCCCCCAAGAACATGTACCTATCTAAACTTAATCTTTTACCCCTAACAAAACTCAGCTTCTAATTAACTGGGCATCCTAGGGGAGAACATTGTCTCATATGTGAATGCATCTAACTTTTAAAATTATCTTAGGTGACGTTTTGTTCTTTCCTAGGAATTGGAATGAGAATAGGAATTATAGTATTATAGAATGAGAATGGGTATGGGAATGGATATCACTCATAAAAATAATGTTTGGTTAGTTGAATATTTTCTAGCGGAATAAACTAAAATTTCCTTTTTGACCCTTAGAAGAAAATAAGAGAAAAAATTAGATATGAGAGAAAGTTGAATGTAAGAGAAAAAAACAATGAAAGAGAATAATGAGAGAGAAAGTATGATGGGAAAAAATGAAGAGAGGAAAAGTTTGATGGAAAAGAGCATGATGAGAGAGAATGAGAGACAAATTATAATGAGAGAGAAAATATGATGGGAGAGAATGAAGATAGTGAAAGTATTATGAGAGGCAATGAGGAGAGAGAATGTATGATGGGAGAGATTAAGGAGAGAGAAAGTATGATGGGAAAGAATAAAAAGAGGGAAAGTTTGATGGAAGAGGGCATGAGAGAGGATGAGAGAGAAAGTATGATGGGAGAGAATGAAAAGAGAGAAAGTATTATGAGACAATGAGGAGAGAGATTGTGTGATGGGAGGGATTAAGAAGAGAGAAAATACAATGAGAAAGAAAGTATGATGAGAAAAAAAGAGGAGAGTGATGGGAGAGAAAGCATGATGAGAAAATATGAAAAAAGAGAAAGTATGATGGGAGAATGAAAAGAGAGATAGTGTGATGAAAGAAAATGAGGAAAGAAAGTGTGATGAGAGAAATTGAAGAGAGAGAAAGTATGATGAGAGAGAAAATGTAATGAGAGAAAAAAGGAAAAAAGAGAGTATGATGGGAGAGAAAATATGGTGAGAGAGGATGAGGAGTGAGCAAGTGTGATGAGAGAAAAAGTGTGATGGGAGAGAAACATGATGAGAAAGAAAGTATAATATAATGAGAGAGAGAAAAAATGTGTTGAGAGAAAATGAGGAGAGAGAATGTGTGATGAGAGAGATTAAGAAGAGAGAAAATATAATAAGAGAGAAAGTGATGATAGAAGGAGAGAGAAAGTACGTTGAGAGATAATAAGGAGAGAGAAAGTGATATGAAAGAAAAACTAAACAAATATATTAAGGTTATTTCTGTCTAAAATATAATTCTCATTCTCATTCTTATCGAAACCTAAGGGAGATGGTGGGTTTCATTAATATCCAAATTTTGGGGTTTTATTTCTAAATTTCAATTTCATTCCCATCAACCAAATATAAGATTGGTCCCCTAGGGATGGTCTAGTGACTAGCACATGAGGTGTTGTCACCATGAGGTCTGAGGTTTGAATCTCGACAAAGTCGAGATAAATATCTCTCTTATGTGTTAGTCACTATTCCAAAAATTTGTAGTCGTCCATGATTTACCTACTCCATATTAGCCCTGAAAAAAATTGACGGGAGTACTAAAGATAAACATATTCATCTTTTATCATCATGAAAATGAATATATTTCCTCATTCCTAAATCCGTAAAACAAACATCACCTAAGTCTTGGGCTGGCATTATTTAAGAATGGATTTTTTTTTTTAACTCATCAATTTTCATTAAAGTAAACGTTCAAGATCACTCCTCCGATCGGGCATTTGTGTCTCGGACCCTCTCTTCGTTCGAAGCGACGTCGGTACACCGAAGCGCTCCCCATCTTTCGATCTCACCGCGGCCCGCGTACGGTGCCATCGCCGCCGGAAGATTTCTTCCTCGGAAGCGGAAGACCTTTCCTTTTTCTTACTTGGAGTGACAGAATCTCCTGGGCAGTAGAATTTGTGTGCCTCCCGCGTGTAAGACCTTGGTTCTTGCAGTATTATGATTTTTTCCCCCCATGTAGCATTGGGGTAACATGTTTCTCACTCTTCTTTGTTGCTACATAGGAACCATGCCCATCTATTGGTGTTTAGCAGATTGCAGTAAAATGTGATTGCGCAGTTGATAGTTGTTTTTTTTTCTGGAAATTGATAGCGTTTTGCTTGTTTTGTGATCGTCTTATAAGCATTTCAGTTTTCCTTGTCAATCCTTCACCCTCTTCTCTTGCCGCTTCACTGCCACAAGAGAAAGTTTTTTTTAGATTTCTACGGGTCTGTGCTGATTACTACCAGGAGAAGGCTAACACTTAATGAACTTTATGAGAATTTCATGCTTTGTGTTTTATCGTTTATTTTTCTATGTATTAGGGTTTTATACGCTGTGTGTGTTTATCTCTTTTATTATTTGTCGCTAATATAAAAACTTGTGGTTGATTATGAAAATTCGATTTTTATTTATGGTTTCCTTTACTGCTTGGTTTGTTTCTAATCGTGAAAGTTTTTTGAAAATGTTCAGTTTGAAAACATTGGATGCGGTCCTGTTTCGTGTGGTTGATTTTTTTGGGCATCAAGCCATATGCGAAGATCTCATGCCATGGCTAGATATTTGCTACCCTACTTGTCCCTTCTCTCCCTTACCCTCCTTGATGAATTCCTATCATTGTCATCCTTCTATAACAGGTCATATGCCATAGCAATCGATAGGTTTCAATTGAGTTGATCTACATTGGGAATCAAGTTCATAAATCAAAGTAGACTCTTACCCCATTTTTTTTTTATATGGGCTAGTCTCCATATTGTTTGGGCATTGTAGTTTTATTGGTAATCATAATCTTTATAGTGGAGCCTTTGGAGATGTAAAGGTAAAATTAAGAGGTTGCTTCAGCCTAGGGGTGCATGACTATTGTGTGTTGATTGGAGATGTTATCATGGGGTATGTACATGAGTTGGTGACAATCTGTAAGTTGGGAAGCAAGTTTTTAGATTGAGCGACACTCTTAGATGAGTTGGTTACAATATGCTTTATTGAGGATGAGGTTAATGTTGTGGTCATCTTAGTAACTAGCTCATCTAACGAGGTGAAATGATTGTTGTTTTGCAGAACATTAAAGTTCTTTGGAGTTAATATTACAATGACTTACCATATCAAGATGACACTTGACTTGTTACAGCCAATGGTCATCTACTCGCTCAGCTGCCATGTTGCCTCGATGATCGCTTCTCACTTGATCTCTTGTCAAATCAAGCCCTTCAATATCAACTCTTGCCGCATCACAGAGGAGCTCTTGAAAGAGTTCACACAATTTATCTCATTATACCACTTCCTATATTACCTTTCCAATAGTATCTTAGTGATGAGGAGGATGAGGATGACCAACATTGTGGAGACAAAGATGGTGTCTATGACCATCGAGTTTGACATAGAGTGGTGAGGCTGCATAGCAAGAGTAGCCCTTTGCAGAGCATGCTATTGGACATATATGACTATGACAACCCGCATACTAGTTGTTGATCCAAATGGCTCTCACGAGAGGTTGAGCATAATCAATTTACTTTATTTGGGGTTTATATCGGGTTTGATCTGTGATTAGTAAGTAAATAGGTTGAATGGTTTAAATAATTCTTTTGGATGTGGACTTTGCAACTTATCTGACCTGGCATGGTGCCAGGTAGATGTCACGTCATTTGTTTAATCACAATAGGATAAATGTTTTATGGAAGCTATTTTTAAATGCTAAATAGTGTTTGCACTACATTTGATAACTTTTAGAACTTATGCTAAATTTAAGAAAACCCTAAACATTATGCTAGATTCATGTATTAACCCTAAAATTATTGATAAATAGAAGCTCATTATACAAAGTTTAGTTGATTGTAAGGCCATATAGGTTTAGAATTATTGAGTTTGTATTAGATAAGTATCCTTTGTCACATCATGTGTTATAAATTCCTTTAGATTTTGGACAATGGTTTGGAAGGGTACACGCATAAATGGCTTGGCTTGGGTTAAAGAAGAATTTAAAGTTTTGTGATCAGAGGTCACACTACCTCTTCTCCAATTAGTTGCTTCTATAATAGCCATTCCCCAACACCAAGTGTCACTTTACTTAAATGAAAGATATGAAGGGAGGATAAATGATGCAAAAAATGAATATAACAATAAGGATTTGTATGTCATTTATTAGTTTTATTCTTCTCCCTCAATTTTCATCTGAGTAAATGTAGCACATTGTTGCTCCCTTTCTACATGAAGACCTTTTTGTTGCCTTATCAATCGTCATGGCAACAACTTAGTAAGTCTAACCATAGTGCATGCTATTTTGTTAGTTTGAATTGGTCAGTACACGTCTAACCTGTATGCGCGACCCTTGCAGTCTTTAGCTCAAACTAGATTGCTCGAGACTAGATTCAAGATGGAAACCAGTTTTGATCCTGTGAGTCCAAAGTGTCTCCACATATTGCTTTGAGGTGGAATTGGTTTTCTCTTGTTTGACAAAATTTGATCTTTTTGTGTTTTCAGGATCTTATTCATGCAATTTTCAAGTTGGTTTGGAGCAGCTCAGCCGAGCGGGATGAAGAAACTGAAGTTGTTGATGTTGAGGTTTGTTGCTATTTTGTTCTTGCTTTCCATTTAGACTCTTTTCTCCCTCAATTAACTGTCACAATTGGCTGCTGTTAGTTCCTTTGCTAGCAATTTGCACTTATGTTTGTGTTATTGTTCTTGAAATTAATTCCTCAAAATGTAGGAGTACACTAGATACAGTTGCATTTTTAAAAGACTTGCCTTTGGCTGAAGTATAAACTCTCCCTTTCATTATAGCCAACGCTAGTTTTTAGTCCTTGTGATGCTATCGCTTGTGAATAGCCAACAAATTTAAAGATCTTAATAGATATCATGTTGGTTGTCAGGTTGGTGCTGGGGCATCCAACAAGAGTCGACCAACTACAGGTATTTCAAATCCATCTGTTAAGAAGAAAGGATTTACTTGATTTTTAGTGGATCTTCATTTCAAGTATAAATGAACTTGTAGGTCTGATTCATTTATCACAAGCTCTTTAGTGACACCCAACATAATTGGATAGACACTCACAAAATAAGACCAAAAATGAAATGCTAATGCATGCACATTTTGGTGAATATAACTTAAAAGTTTGGGCTACCGGCCATAGTATTAAAAGGCAGCTTAACTCACACTGTGAGGTAAATAAATTTCGATAACTTGTACAGCTTAAACCATTGCCTGCTACACAACTTGCTACTAGATTCACCAGCACAACTGGCACATAAACATCATCGAACATAATGCATTAGCAATGATCTACTCTTCTACTGGAACTCATTGTGCAATATGATCATTGCAAGACAAAAAGTCCCTGCTTACATATTTTTTCTACCTGTGTTATGTGAGCTAAGATGATTCTTTCCTTCTGCAGCTAATCATAGTGCTCTGAGTGTAAGCTGCGAACTTCTCCGGCTGTTCATCACAGGTATTTTGCATTTTGATTATTTTTTGTAGTGTCTTGATAAATGATTTAAGAGAAATTCTCTTCTTTGTAGAGGCAATTGAGCGCACTACTATAATTGCTGAAGCGGAGGGTACAAATAAAATTGAACCTACTCATTTGGAGAGAATTCTCCCACAACTCCTGTTGGATTTTTAAGGTATTTTAAACTTGCACATAATCCTAAATGAGCTAATGTTGTGCTGCATAAGGAACACAATATGTAAACTCTGTATGTTTAGGTTTCAGATATCAAATGAAGTTTGTGAGGGAGCTTGTCATGCGTTTGATTTGAAATTGAAGACTTGCAGTTGGCTGTTCTATCTTCCTTTTATTTAAGCTATTTATTGATATACTATGACTTTAAATATTTATATATTGTAATTTTAAATTTTAAATTTTCTATATAAAATTATTATTTATATGACTATTTGCACCATGAAAGGAAGCAGAATAAGAAACTTGCCTATATGCTCATCTATGGTATATTATTTGTCTCTTTATTTTCCAAGAAAAATTTATACAAGTGAAGGAAAGAAACTGTATCATGATCACTCTAGCCAAGTAAAAGAGCACTGTTGATGCACTAGGTCTGTATATTATGTCATAAAACTTGAAGGTCAGGCCAAGAGAACGGTAATTAGGTTAGAGATTAAAGAGAATACAAGTTTGTCAGTAGAGATTTGTATGCTACATGCATAATAACAATGAGGCCTCAATTAGTAACTGTAAAGGCATCGTCAGAAACTGAAACAAGTACAAATTCATGAGAAACAAAATTCCAACCACAGAGTATGCTACAATCGCAAAGTTTAAAGAGAGTTATGTCAGTGGACAGAAGAATGCATGAATTAATGGATTCCTACTGAAAAGAATCTCAGAATGTATGGAAATGCCACTCCTTTAGATCCTACAAAAATGAGGCTTCATATCACATACTAAGGAAGAAATGGGCAATCTCTCATGCTAGTTACAGTCGACTGCGCTCGCTCAGCTGGGAGCAGACGCATGAAACATGATAATCAGAGTGCTCATCCATTTTCTGGCAAAAACCATCCACCACATGTTGGGATCTTGTCTTCAATATATGCCCTACGTTTAAGAAGTTTGTGGGTGGTACATTTCTGTGACATCTCACCAAATGAAGATGCCCCAAAATTCACTCAGTCACGTTCTCTTTTGCAGTTTCCTGGAAGAAGGTATCTGAATCTTGCAGCATTTTGGATTAGATAACCTGGAAGATCGATGGCGGAGTATGAACTAGGAATTGGCCCCAACTTGGCAATGATTTTCTGGAAAGTGTACTCCTCAGGAAGCATGTCAAAAAGATCTGCTCCATGGCATATGACATCTTGAATTCTTGCAGGATTTAAGTAGTAGGCAAATCTAACACGATCAACATGGCTGTATGCCTTCATTTTGAAGGAGAACTCGCTGATGCGCCGGAAGCAGAAGCTGCAGTGCCATCCGGAATCAGCTAACAGGTCATCCGACTGGCGGAAATGGGCATACCGGGTCGTCCCAGATTTGTAACGATGAATTGAAGCCCTCCAGCTATCATCATCGAGGTGGAACTCGAAAGAGTAAAGGTAGTTACGAAGCTGGAGATGAAGCTTCTCAGGGATCTCATCGCACCATCTTAGTAAGTTAATCGTGTGACCGCTAGGGATCTCATCAACATCAGACATGATCAACAGATCATCATCACTGATGCCTGCAATCCTGATAAGCTGATCCAATGCAACCCTCTGGTAAGACTCTTCAACAAAAGGATTTTCTCCTTTCACAAATCTGCCTCCAACAGTCCCATAAGTCAGCCGTGACTCAGCGAACTTGAAACGGTGGCGATTCTTTGCGAAAACGAGTGGCTTCCTCAAGCCGGTGAATGTTGAATTGGACTCGAGGAGAATAAACTCTGATACATAGGGGCTGAGCTCATTCCACCGGATTTCAAGGATGTCAAGTTCATTGCTGAACAGAACAGCATCAAAGACACGCCTTGGCATTTCCCGAACACCCCAACCATGGAGCTTGCACAGCTTCTCCATCGAGGCATTCTCGTGGTGGTAATGGGGTATCATCTTGAATGGTTTTGGAGGGGCTTCCCAAAGTGGGCGGAGGAAGTAGGTTATCTTCTGGCCATGGACATAAATGATGAATATGAGAATGGGAACGCCCACCAGGAGAAGCGACAATGCCCTAAGATCAAAGCCCTGGAGGGCGCACCGAAGCCGTGACATGCTCAGCGCTGCTTTCGAAGCCTGCATCATAGCAAAAAACAGTAATTTAGAGTTGGTGAAAAGCATCGACGCAATTAGGAGCTCAATAGTTCCAATGCTACACAGATCCCTAATTTTGTGATATTGGTTGATAGCATCATGCATTCAAGAAGCTCGAGCGTCACGCCGATAAGATTTTCAATTGTAAGATACATGCACAGGGGAACGAATGACCTAAATTTCGAAAAGATCCAATTTTGAAAAAGGGAGAAAAACTGAAGTTTAGATCTCGAAACTTAGAGATCAGAAAAGAATATTACCCCGCCGCAGACGTTCCCGCACATATCATCCGTCTTTTTGGAGCAATAAGGACAGCCGCCCTCCGGCATACTTGAGAAAGCAAAGCTTAGCAGAAGATAGCAACTTTCCACCCGGAAAGATCCTCCTTTTGGCCTCCTCCGAGCAAAAAATTATCCGCACCGAATGTTTCCTGAATCGATTAGATCACGCAGCCGCTGAAAGCGTACTAATCAATTCGATCGCCGGCAGTTCCTCCCTCTCCTCTCCGTGTGATATATTCCTTTTCTTATCTCTGTCTGTCGTAATCTCTCTGCCCCCAATAATATTAACTACAGTAAATAGCAACGCAAACCACCCTAATTATAGCCGTTCGGAAGGTGGCAACTGGGCATGTTCTCTTCTCTCTCCCCCACCACTTCGTCTTCTCCCAAAACCAACTCCCCCAAAAGAGTTTTTTTAAAAAAAAAAAAAACTCTCTTTTTTTTCACCTCTTACCAAGCCAACAAAGATCCAAGAATGTTCGTTGAAAACCCACACAGGAGGAGCTTCTGCAAAATCTGGGCGAGCGTTGGGACTTCTTATACGAACGCGAAACGTCCGCGTCTGGCGAGTGGAGATGATACCAAGAAGGGCAGAGGAGGAAAGGTCCGCCGCTTGTTCCGTGTTCGATCGGGTCGTCGATGAGCCGCACCGGAGCACGCGGCGGCTCTGGGCGAAGTCGCCGCTTGACTGCGTCGCCTGCTGTTTGGCTTCGAAGATATCGACGCGTTTTCTTGTGGAATTGGGGTTGTTTTATCCGTCGATACACAGAAGATGCTTTATCTGTCGGATTAAAAAAGCTGGCAGCATTTTCAGTTTAGGTTAATCATTGTCATCATGCATAACTTAGGAATAAATGTTTTTTATTTTACATACAAGATTCTCATTTCGCTTTGTAATATCAAGCATTTCTATCATACACCCTCCCGCTCCTCTCTAATTCAACATTTATCATGGATAGAAAATTTTCATATGACTAGATTAATTATTTCTAAGAATAATCAATAAAATTAACTAAGATTATTATCTAATTCAATATTTGCCTCTGAATTATGGTGTAGTGGTATGGGTATTCAGTTATCTTTCAGACACCACGATTTAATTCCTAATTATGACTTATTTATAGAGATATTTCTTTCAAATGAGACTTGCAATTAAGAGGTGTTAAACTTCTGGACCGTCTATCATAAGTGCTTTCTGATTTATCCTAGTAGTCAATGAAAAATTTCTATGAGATCGAATCAATCATCCAGATTCAATATTATCCGCTTGATTATTTTTTTTCTCTAATTCAAAAATTTACTACTCTTTGTATATTAATTTGGATTAAAAATGATCCATCAAACAAAATTAATATATTTATGGAAGTCTTTTAAGTATATTTGTCTTCAAATTTAAATTTGACATATCATATATCTAGCTTACGTCGACTAATTCTGAATAATCTATTCAACTTCACAGAAGTTTTCTACTGATCACTAAAATAAATCGGAAGCGCTCGCAACAAGCTAACGGTCCATCAATCCAGTATTCTTAGGTTAATCATCCATTAAGAGAAATTCATCCGTTAATTCATTAAAACTTAGGAGTGTTTAGTTGATGACTTTGGAAATGAGAGAATGAAATGATAATAAAAGATAGTGTTTGATTGTGGGTCTGGGAATGATTTCTAGATTTATGAGAATCAACCAAACTCATATAACTAGGTGAGTTTCATTCTCATTCTCATTCTCATTCCACTTTACTATCAAACTCATACCTATAGTTATTCTTCATTTAATCAAACACCACCTAAAACTTAGCTTTAAATGTCTGAAACACTAAGAAGGCATTGTATTGTTAGATTATTGCCTAGGGTAAATTTTTAAATTTCTAAAAAATTGATAAAATTTATCACAAACTAAGACAGTATAATGGTAGTACTAACCAGCACCTTAAATGAATTTAACTTTCAATTTAAAAAAAATATCAAATTTTAAAATTTTTAATTTCTTTAAGTTAATTTTATCCAAAATTAATTGATAGAATCACTTTAAATCAATATGTTGCTAGAAATCATCCTCATGTCAATATTTTCATATCTTTATTTAACCGTGTAAATTGAGCAGTAAATTTTTAATGAGAAAGAATAAGGAAAGATATAATGGTAACGTGGTGCGTGATTTTAACATTACGAAAATTAGGTAGGCTAAATTTAATTTGGAACTTGCATGTGTTCAGTAAAATGCCGAATGTTTTTAAATGAAAAGATATTTAATTTGTGTCTAATTTAGGCAAAATTAAAATGGTAAAGAGATTTATCATCTTTATCCTTCCAATGATGGAGCATTCTATATATATATATATATATATATATATATATATATAAATATTTTACCCTAGTAAAAATACAATTGAACTCACCCAACATTAATGGTAATTATAATTTATTAATTATATGTAAGATTAATTGTTATAATATAATTTTATTTAATTGATGTATATTTTGGTGTGTCCACTAGCATTTATCCTTTATCCTTATTTTTTTAACAAAATATTGTTAATATATCTAGCATTTAGGAAAACTATATTTTATTAACTATATATGAAATAACTTTCCATTGATTTATATAGAAATCATTAATTTTAATCAATATAATTGATTTTAAACAATGAATATTGAATCAATTTTAATTGATTGATTGATTTTCTATGAATATATTTTAAATCATTTACATATTAGTTAAAATTATAAATATAAAATATAAATTATCCTTTTGATATATTTTCCTCTTTTTTTAATGATAATAAAAATAAAAATAAAGATAGCTTTTTTATTTTTCTTTTAACCTAATTTTAAATTAATATTTATAATAAGTATTAAATTGATTGTCAATTTTTTTTTGGTTCAAATAACATTTGAGATTTTTTTTTTATCATATTAATACTTTAGATTTTAAGTCTCTCATGACTTGATCAAAACTTAAGTGCGCGTGTGGACTTGCTCAAAGCTTAATTCTACACTCGAGTCTATTATACTTTGCATCCACTTGCCCTTTTATTATAATTTATTGACTCATTAAATGTCTTCCCTCTAATAATTTATTTTAAGAATAATTTTTGATAAATTCTTTGTTATTTCCATAGTTGACGGAGTAGAAGATTAGAACAATAAAAAAGACAGTGGAAAAAAAATAATAATAAAATCAAAAGGTATGAGAAATCATTCATTTTTGGGCCCCATGTTTAACTATTATATGCTTGACTTGACTTTTACCTTAAGTAAACGAGCATATTTTTTTCCCGTAGATTGGAAGTAAATATTCAGCAAAAATAGAACCATACGAATCTAAAAGTTCCTTTTCTTGTTTTTTTTTTTCTTCATATTTTGTGATTTCAAGTTCAAATATTTTAATTATTCAATAAAATTTAAACATCAAAATTAAAATATATTTGCGCAAGTAAGAAAAATAAAATATTCAAAATTAGCTCTGAGATAACTAATAATTTATATTATCACATCAATTAACTATGTTATGTTATTCATTTATTTATGGATGGAGATAGCAAGAAGTCTGGTATGATGTGAGTTGTGAGCCAATTACGTTAATATTTTGTGGCTCACTATGCCTATTCCAGTGGATGAACCAATAAGGACCACTTCTACATGTTTTAATCTCCACCATGGTTCTAGGCTCAGACAAAATCTTTTAATCCATTTTTTATAGATGAGTGAATGGTTTCATAATAAAAGTGTAGTTACAATTTAATCATAATTAGTTAAGATCATGTTTTAGATTTATTTTATCATCTAGGTTATAGTTTGAGTTGGGATGGATGATCAGAGGCGCTCTCCACTTGGCGCCTGATAGCCCGGCCACGGGTCACCCACCCACCGCCAGTGGCCTTTGGTCGTCAATTCCGATCTAAACTATAATCTAAATAGGAAGTGAACACAGAAAAATATCACAACTAATTAAGATTAAATCACAATCATGATTCAGTTATAATTATATTATGGATCATCCCCTAATTCGTAAAAATGGACTAGAGAATTTTTCTCTCTCCAACGCCATCTCAACTTTTTGAGGTCTAAGTAAAAGTTTTTTTTTTAGATTTTAAATTTGTTTTAAAAAAACTTTCCCTCATGCTTTAAAAAAAAAAACTAACAATATGATTCAAGACTTCACGAAAATTGGAAAAAATAATTTAATATTTTAAAAATTAGCATTCTATTTTGCGCTGTAGGGATATAAAAATTCCTAATTAATATTATTAACAAGGTAGAAGAAAAAACGAGCGAAGGACAGAGAAGGGCATTCTATTATTATCGAGTGAGGAAGAAAATAAGCGTATAGTACTAATGAAAGACCGAAAAATTATCTAATCACTATCGGCTAAGAATTTTGAGAGAGGTCGAAAAGATAAATTAATTAGGTCTTATAGCATATAATTACAAATAATAATTTAAAAATCTATAAAATAATTTAATATTATAAATTAATTGGTACCAATAATCGAGTAAAAGTAAACGACATCAATATCTTTTTATTAAAAACTGAGATCGCTGTTCTTTTTTAAACAAAATTCAAATATTAAAAATAATGGATCTTAATAAATTTGGGACGGTAAGTATAGGTCTTAATAAAATAATTTTTCTTTCCATCATCTAATAATAAAAATTAGGAAGAAAAGAAAAAAAAAATTAAAAAATAAATATATGATAAATTATAAAAGAAAATTGATGTCTTGTGAAATGAAAAATAGATATCCAAATTTAATAAAATATTTCACAAATAGATATTCAAATTTAATAAAATATTTTTTTTTATTTTAAATTGGATAGTATTAAATGGTCAGAATTTGGCCAGTCAGAATACATGCATGTATATACATGAGTATTTTAGTAATATCATATGGATATATTAATTCGATAATTCTTGTTGGCCAGAATCTGGCCAGCTAGAATTACCTATGCTCCAATTAAAATGTATGCATGTACATGCATGTAATTAATGTACACAGATGATATTACCAAAATACCCATGTGTACACTTGCATGTATTGATTCTAGATGGCCAGATTCTGGCCATTTAGCATTACCCATATTAATTACATGTATATACATGCATATATTATAATTGAAAGATAGAGATTTCTAGTTGGTCAGATTCTAACAAACAAGATTTATTGTTTTAAATTTTAGAGTTTAAATGCATGCATGTAACCAACAAGAGTAAATTTTATTGACCAGAATTTGATCAACTAGAAATCTTTATTATCTAATTATAATGCATATATGTATATGCATGTAATTAATATATAAGTATGATATTATTAAAATGTCTTTGTACATATATGTATGTATATATTTTGGCTGACTAAATTTTAATCATTTAGCACTCCAAAATGAAAATGAAAATTATGATGTGGGGATGCTTTGACATATTCAAATGGATACTGCAAAATGGAACATACAATGACACTAAAGTCAGTCAACAGTATGAACCATGGGTAAGTCTCCAATGCAATTCTTCTTTTCCCATACTTTGACCCTGCAATCATAGTTCTTGAATTTCCCAAAGCGTGACCATGCAATTCCAAATTTCCGAAGATTACCGATTAATACTATTCAATATCTCTTCTTAATTTGTAATTTTGAGTTTTTTTTTAATTTGTTAAACTCACCAATTGTAATAATTTTTATCATAATATCTATCAGCTAATCATCCGTCATGATAAACTCTAGGTATATTTTTTCTTCATTAATTAAAGGAAAACATACATTCAACCCTTATATTTTCTATCAAATAACATTTTATTCCTTTATTTAAAAAATAATACTTAATTCCCTCGACCAAAGTTAAATTGAAAATATTTATAAAAGATAATTATATTCTTATCTTTTTGATATTTTTTTTTATAATCTTAAGAGAGAAAAAATATATTGAATTGATGTGGAAATAATTATATATGTCTTTATGATCGGCTCTTTAATTATTGATTAGTTGGATCGATAGTATACACAAGGAAAAAATTATACATAAAAGAACAAAAAATTATAGAAGTATATGATAGTGCCCTTCGTCACTCGCTCAAATCTGTCTTTGATGTCGATTTGTCAGTGTATTTGTTAGGGTCGTCTCTAGAAAATTAGAGGCCCTAAGCTAATTTTTAGATGAAAGTCCTATATAATATTTTTTATTAAATATAAACATATTACATATGAGCATACTCTTCATGCTTTTTGTCGTACAAAATTGTCAACTAAATCATCATAATCAAGCTTAACTACCATCTTTTTTTCAATAGACACTATGGTCAAACCATTCAATTTATCCTGTGACATAGTTGATCGAAGATAGTTCTTTATCATCTTCAACTTTGAGAAACTTCTTTCAGCAGAAGCTACCATAACCGGTATGGTTAATAATATTCTATTAGCTATCCAAGCATTAGGGAACCCATGATGCAAATTTTTGATATACTCCAAGACTTCAAATGGCTTGGTAATACGATACTTCAATAAAAAAACCGAGATAGAGAAATGCAGTCCACTCAACATATAACTTTGAAAGAAGATCACAAAACCTAGAGGAAGGCGGTTGTTGGTGCAGTTTTGCACTAACAATCTAACTCAGGTTTTGATGAATGACAAGTAAGTTAAGTTAGGTTGTATTGTGATCTAACCACCTGATTAAGTGTGCAAGAAATCTAGCTAGGTCAACGGGCTGACCGAATAGTTGATATGAAATCCAACTAGGTTGATGGGCCGACTGAATAGCTGGTACGAAGTCCAGATAGGTTGACGGGTTAACCGGATATCTGGCAAGAAGTACATCTAGGTCAACAGGCCGACCGGATAGCTAACATGAAGTCCAGACAGGTTGACTAGCTAACCGGATGTTTGGCAAACTGGTAAGTTATGGTAAATCACTGGAGGAGAGTGGCCAAGTGAGAACATATCCCGGTTGGTGGGACAGTAGGTGTCGGTCTAGTTTATGTCCATTTGGGATCCCTAAACTAAGACCTTGACTAGTTCCTGGTACAGGGAGAACAGGAACTAATTACTACTCTTTAATTATAATTATGCTAACACTTATCTTACAAGTTTATTGGAATAACATTGTTTTGCAGGATAAAAGAGAGAAATTATCTTCGGGTGAACAGTGCTCGAAGGCGCCTTCCATGGCTATGGAAGGCGCCTTCTCACTATTCATAGAAGGCGCCTTCTCACTATTCATAGAAGGCACCTTCACACTGTTCATAGAAGGCGCCTTCCGCAGGATAAACTTAGACGTCATCATAGATAAGAGCCAAGCCATTCGGGATAGAATTTGACCAGTTGAAGGTGCCTTCCACGCCTATAGAAGGCGCCTTCCACGCCTATAGAAGGCGCCTTCCACAGCCTATATAAGGCAGGCTCAACCAAGCAACCTATAACAATTTCCATACGAGCTACTACGCGTCCATTTGAGGCTTCGACTATTCCGGGCTCTTGCTACAACTCTGCTACAAAGCTGCTGCGTCCGATAACTGCTCTGAGGACTTCTGATCGTGATAAGCAGACCGACTCCGACACGAGCGCTTTCACATCAATTCCTAAAGTGTCGGTAACAAGATTTCTAGTTGTAATTAAATTCTGCAAACGAAAAGTGTAGTCTGTTACACTTCTCCGAACTTTCTTTGTACTCGATCCCTCTTCCAGAGGTACCGGAAGAGGTTTTTAGTGGATTACCCATCGATTGGTCCGCAGGATCTGGATCTTGGAGTAGAAGTCGCCGAAGGCTCCGAACCAAGTAAAACCACTCGTGATTTCAAAACTAAAAAAAATATGAGTTTTTAAAAATCATGTGATTCACCCCCCCCCTCTCACGTGCATAATCGATCCAACAAGTCGTATCAGAGCGGGTTCTGCTCTGAATTGGTGCAATTAAAAATCAAGTCGAAGGAATCGTTTTTAGATTTCTTTGTTTTTCACATTCTATTTGAATTGGTAAAACTTTACCTGTTTAGATAATTTTTTCGTTCAGTTTAATTTGAGATTAGTGCAACACCTCTCAAATTTTTCTACATTTTTATATCTCAAACACTTCTAATCCAAGACCAAGTCTTGGTACCCTGTTTTAGTTTTTTTTTTCTACAGCTGTGAAATGGCACAACTTAAAGAGTATAACATCGTTCGTCCTCTCCTATTCAACGGTGATGACTTCCCGCACTAGAAGGAGCGGATAGAGGTGTACCTAAGAACATACTACAACCAATGGTTGAGCATCGTCAAAAGGGTACAAGGCTCCAATCGACCACAACACCGGAATTCCAATGGACCCAGAAAATTAAAATTCGGAAATGAAGAAAAAAAACACAAATTGACTTCAAAGCCCTCAACACAATCAGTGTGGGCTAACAAAAGAAGAGCTGAACCACATCGACCCACATGAAAATGCAAAGGAACTTTGGGATAAGCTCATAGAACTACATGAGGGAACCAACGACGCAAAGGTAATAAAGAGAGATTTATTTTTAAATAAATTATTTAATATCAAAATATAGGAAGGTGAGACTACCAGTCATCTACATGCGAGGATAAAGGATATCCTCAATGGACTCCACACAATCGGCCACCAATTAGAGAACTAGGATCTGATAAGATATGCCTTAAACGCTGATATGGTGCATGAATGTGGGGTCGGTGAGATGATTTGGCTAGGGGTCAAAGCCACAGAAAGGTCAAAAGTCACGCCAGCATGGAGGTCAAAAGTTTAGCCTCCGTGGCCGGTCAAGCATTACACCAGCCGGGAGGTCAGAAGTCTAGCCTCCGTGGCAACGCCATCGTGGAGGTCAAGAATCAGAATTACTGGGAGGTTAAGAGTCCGACCCATGTGGCTAAAGTCAAAGCTTCAGTTGAGGGGTTGGTCAAAGGACAGTATTTATAAGTTGGGCCGGATCTGATCTCGAAGGGAATCGAAAATGGATCCAACCCACAGGGCCAAAAATAATTAAGGATCGGACCCATGGGTCAGGCATAACCAGGGATTGGGTGTGACTAGGGGGCCAACTTATTGATTAGATGGGTATACCAAATAAGACTGTCGATGGACAGATGTGGGTCGGGAATCAGACCCAGCGTGCAGGTCGGGACGTTCATGCCATGGATAGCAACAGACAGATGCGGGTCGGGAATCAGACCCAGCGTGCAGGTCGGAACGTTCATGTCATGGATAACTGCAGACAGATGCGGGTCAGGAATCAGACCCAGCATGCAGGTCGGAACGCTCATGCCCTGGATAACGGCAGACAGATGCGGGTCGGGAATCAGACCCAATGTGCAGGTCGGAACGCTCATGCCCTGGATATGCGGGTCGGCGGACAGACCCAGTGTGCAGGTCGGATCATTCATGTCCTGAAGGAAGGCAGACAGATGCGGGTCGGTGGACAGACCCAGCGTGCAGGTCGGGACATTCATGCCCTGGATAACAGCAGATAGATATGGGTCGGCGGACAGACCCAGCGTGCAGGTCGGAACATTCATGCCATGGATAGCAGTAGACAGATGCAGGTAGGAAATTGGACCCAGCATGCAGGTCGGAACGCTCATGCCATGGATAGCAGTAGACAGATGCAGGTAGGGAATCGGACCCAGCGTGCAGGTCGGAACGCTCATGCCCTAGATAACAGCATACAGATATGGGTCGGCGGACAGACCCAGCGTGCAGGTCGTGACGTTCATACCATGGATAACTGTGGACAGGTGCAGGTCAGGGAACCAACCCAGCATGCAACTTGGAGCGTTCATACCATGGATAAACGGCGGGCAGATGCAGGTCGAGAAGTAGACCCAGCGTGCAGGTCGGGATGTACATGCTTCGAATGACGCAGACGAAGGTGGGTCAGGAGACCAGACACTACACGACGAATAGACCTACAAGGAATCGTAACCACCTGTCAGAGAACAATCATCGCATGTCAGGGAATATTCTAACGGGGGGAGGCTCATACCCTTCTTGATTCCTCCGCCAGCCTATAAGAGAAAGCCACGTGTCAACCACCGCCAGACAGAGTCTGACACCCGACATTCCCTGACATTCACCAGGTTCCAGAAGCCTCAGCTGCAGTATAAAAAGGGATGCTTTGTCCCTTACAGAGGTACGCTCACTCGTCATTTCTTACCAGTCTTTTACTTTTCGTGCTTTCTGGGGAAAAAGTATCTGACTTGAGCGTCGGAGGACCTGACTCGGGGACTTTTTCCCTGGATTCTGGTCTCTAACGACCGTGTGACTCGTTTGAGTGTGTGCAAAGCAATAGCGTCATCATCCTGATCCTTTCTTTCCGTAGAATCGCCCGTGCGAGCCTGTCCAAGGGGTGCCTCGTCGATTCAACATCTCAACAACCTTCCGTCAACTTTTAGCACAACAAGGCCCGCCTCCATCTGACTCAGCTTCCGGACGGGATCAAACGCATTTCCTTAAAATGCATTAATGGGCATCCATCGTGGATGCCTATAAGATTTCGAGGAACTTGTTAAAGTTAAAACTAGATGAATTATTCTGTGAACTAGAACTGCACGAACAGACTAATGCCAAATCCAAGAAAGGTCTTGCTTTTATTGCAGGGTCATCAAAAGACAGGTCCAAATCCAAGTTGGAACCTGAAGTCAAGTCTGACCCAAACTCAGATGATGAAGAACATCTGGTGAACTTGGTAAGAAAAATATTCACCAAGAGAAAGAAGAACTTCACCAGCAAGGACTTGCAGAAGATCAACTCCACCTCCAACTCTAACAACAAAAATGTGACTTGCTTTGGATGCAACAAGAAGGGTCACTACAAGACCGATTACCCGAATCTAAAGAAGAAGAAGACCCTCAAAGTAATGTGGGATGAATTGTCCAAAGATGAATCAGACAGTGGAGAACCGAAGCACTCCAACTACCTCGCGTTGATGGCTTACGAAATAGAATCGGAGAACGAATCGGATGACGGGTCCGAACCCGAATCAAGCCACAAGTCCGTACTCATTTCTGAATGTTCCAATGAGGTATACTTTGGATTAAGCTGAAAGTTTTTAAAGTTATTGCATGCTTGAATAAAAAATTAACTATATCTGAGATAAAATAAATGAACAAACAAAAGAAGATAACAAACTTAATTAACAATTAAAATTAAGTGCAACGACTGAACCAATTCAAGATAAAATCCCAACTGAAGTTGCAAAACTTGAGGAGAATAATTTCAGATTAAAAAATGAATCAATTAAACTAAAAGAGTTACTACAAAAATTCATAACTAAATCCAAGTACCTCGATATAATACTTGGATCACAAAGATCTGTGTATAACAAGTCTTGACTCAGATATAAGCCCAGCTCAACCAACAAATCCTTTATATCTTTAGTTAACCAAAATAAAAATCAAAGTAAAGCTTGAGTTCCGAAAGCGTGTCTAACCACGCAAGTAGGATTCAATCAGTATCAACCTAAAGATAAAATGTATTATATAAATCAAAATAAATCAAAAGACTCTCCCTTAAACTCTAAAGTTAAATCTTCAAAAATAATTACAAAACAAAAGAAAACCCTTAAGTTATTTAAACCTAACTTAAATAAATACAATATAAACAAAAACTATAACCAAGTATACTACAACTATAAAACTAATCGACGTAAACCCAAAACTTAACCCAAAAGATTCAATAATTCAGGGGAGGCTCCAAATTAGTTGACACCTCCAAAATCAATAACTTACTCAGCAGGGTAATTAGGAATAAGCTAAATAGGGTCAAAAGTTTAACTTGACCTACGGTACTAGTGAAGTTTTGGATGATAGTAGGTTAGGGAAGCTCTGTCTATGCATGTCTTGGAAGATATAATTTCGACTAAGTGCATTTGACTTAGTGGAACTAACTGAAGCTATCCCTTACGAATCATAACTAATTAGACCAAGGTTTTGTACTAAGTTCAGTGGATAGGACTATTTGGAAAATCTCAAAGACATGGTTACTCTAATGATGTCCAGGTGTCTCACCATAACCCAGAAGTTTATCCAAAGAATGTCTGTTTATTGAACCCAAAGTTAAACCTGAATCTAATATAAAGTTAAACCAAACCCTGGAATTAAATTTTAACTCATCTCACAAAATTATAGGATTCCCTAATTGAAAATGTAAATCGGGTGAGATGACTTAAGGACTAAATTTAATCTAAATTCAAATCAAATTCAACTTTAACTTAAAAATTAAAATTAAAATTAAAATTAAAATTAAACTTAAACCTAAATTAAATTTAAACTTTAAATTAAAATTGAAATTAAACTTAAAACTTTAAATTAAAATTAAACTTAAAACTTTAAATTAAATTAAAATTAAACTTTAACTTTAAATTAAACTAAAACTTAAATTAAACTTAAACTTCAATTAAAGTTAAAATTTAAATTAAACTTAAACTTAAAATTAAAATTAAACTTAAATTTTAAATTAAAAGTAAACCTAAATTAAACTTAAAACTTTAAATTTTAAAATTATTTTTTTTTAAAAAAGTAAAATTAAACTAAAACTTAAAATTTAAAATTTAAAATTTAAAAGTAAAATTAAAATTAAAAATAATAAAAGTAAAAGTAAACTTAAACTTAAAATTAAAATTAAACTTTAAAAAAAATTAAAATTTAAACTTAACTTAAACTTAAATTAAAATTAAAATTAACCTTAAAATTAAATTTTTGAAAATAAAAAAAAATTAAAGTTAATCTAAAATCTCAAATTTAAAAAAAAATGAAAATGGCACATCCCAAAGGCGCCTTCGACAACATCGGAGACGCTCCCAATAGAGGGGTAAAAATCCCACCTAAACTGTGGAAGGCGCCTTCAGCCGTTTAAAGACGCCCTCTATAAGGTATGGAAGGCGCCTTCCATGAAGCTTGAAGACATCTTCGATCATTTTTTTCAGCGAATAGAAGCGAGTTCTATTCACGATTTCGACAGCGACAAGGCGCCTTCCAACCCGGATTTCTCAACATTTTCAATCTCAAAAATGCCTCCTAGGTATACCTTACCTCAATATGTATCTTCAATACTTAGTTTATATCCATTTTTCTTATCTCTTTATGCTTATATGTGTATAAAATTAGGAAAAGATAATATATTCCCCCTAGGCCTAGCAATACTCCATCTACTTATGCTAAATTCCCTATTGAGCAGCTTAGAGTCTCCTTTTTTACAGCATACATATGTTCCATTGAAATCTAGGTACTTGAATAGGACCTTTTTTTTACCCAGTATTGCACCCCTTCACACAGGTCATTGAGCATTACCAGTTAGATAAACTAGTTTACTGCAGTCATGCAGTAAATCTCGATTTATGTGCTCAGTTCTATAACAACATAGAAAAGATAGATGACCTGACCTACTCCACCAGAGTTGGTGGAAAGGATTTTCACTTTTCCCCCACCTTATTATATGATAGTTTAAAACTTAAGAGGTCAACATGTCCATTTTTGTGTTACCCTAGTAGGGATCCGCCATTTGGCGAGCACTACTCCCATATTACATTAGATACTATATATATGTATTTTTTGGGGGATGAGAGACTACCTACAGTGATTGACTTTAGGTCATTCTCTCTCAGGGTCCAGGATAATATTCTATATCGAGTCCTGACTATCTGCATTTTACCGATCACATCTCACGATGTTGCAATGATGCGACCCTCCCACTCCTTCTTTTTGTATGCTCTTTTATCAGTGTCTAGATATAGACATTGCACTACATGTGTTTCATAATATCATACATGTATCCAGTCTCATCACTAGGCATCAAGTTCATATGCCCTATTGTCATATCTTGACATACATATTCTCGACCATAGGAGTAGATATGACCCAGGGTACGTCTAGCTCCCTTAGTGCATATGAGGAGTTTAATCAGCATCAGCTGGCCCTAGTGCATATAGACATCACTACTCAGGGGGTTCTAGCCTAGAGAGGTGGCCCACAACCAGCCATACCAACCGAGGTCGAGGATGACTTTCCACCTATTCCAACCGAGGCCGAGGAGTGGCCAGAGTTTACGGCTGAGAAGATATTCGGGTATCCTCTGACTTCGGACCAACCCTCGACCTCGACCCAGCCCTCGACTTCTCTATTCGTCAAGGATCGACTCGCTCGACTTGAGGAGTCCCCTACGCAGCTTTGGCAGTCAGTCTCGGATGGATTCAACACACTCCGGGGGGAGATAGCCACTATATTTACTTATCTCAGAGATGACATGACCATTAGATTTAAACAGATTCTTCAGGCTCTGCACGCTCCTAAGTGACCTCTACCAACACCTGCTGACGATGATCAGATATGATCATACATTATTATGCATTGTATATGACTTGATTTACTATTTTCAGTTAGTTTTTTTGTCTGATTGTTAAAATTAAAAATGTGTTTCATAGACTAAGATCATCATTTTCAAAATTTCCAAATTCTAAGGTAAAATTCTTTATTTTTCTCAAAATTTTCTTATTTTTAGAATTTTCAAAATTAATTTTAACCTTAGTCTAGATCAAATCCTTAGAAAGCATGTTCTTATAGATCAAGGGCTTGAGCATCTCACTAACACATTAGGGCTACTTTGTTTGTAATTGCCAAACTTAGAAAAGGGGTGAAATTTTTGGTTGATACTCGAAATATCATACCGGTTCCTTTGTACAAAAATTTTATACAAGTCCTGAACCATTCCTAACAACTTATTGTGTTCTTTAGAAATTAAATTAGGAATCGCAAACGGAACTTAACATTATTGATTTCAAATTTAACTTATCTGTTTTTAGATGTTTAGACTTGGATCGCAAATGATATTTAATATTATTGATCCAAATCCACCCATGTTACAAATTCAATTAAATATTAATTTCAAAGATTGGCTTCCAGGTTAAACATGGTGAGGCACTAGGCCTTCTTGGGTATGGGAGCATCCACCACTTCCTAGACAAAGCATTTCAACGAAATTTAATATTTAATTTCCTTATAGTAACCCTAGGTTTAACCAAAAGGAACAATCGAATCACAAGATAAAAAAAAACAAAAGAACGCAAACTCGAATCACAAATTCGAAACCTAGAATCATATGCCTCTTGTGTTTGGTATTTCAAAATTTATACAAAGAAAACTAGTATGACGCGGAATAGAATTACTAGTTATACCTTTCTTTGTAAGCAACAACCTCTTGATCTTCTATCATATTCTTCTTCTTATCTCAGACGTCGTGTGGGCGATGATCTACCGAGACGAGAACCACCCAAGCTTCCTTCTTCTCCAAGCAAGTTTCGGCCACCACAAGAACTCCAAGAGAAGATGAGGTTCGGCCACCACCAAGCTCCAAGGGATGTTAAGAAACAAGACCTCCTATCTCTCCTTCTTCCTTTAACAAGATCCGACCACCAACCAAGCTCCTTGAGATGAAGATGCTGCCAGCCGAGGAAGAAGAATAGGAGAGGGAGAGGAAGAGAGGGGCCGACCACCAACCAAGGAAGAGAGAAATAATAGAAGAGATATTGTTATGAGGTGAGGCACCTCTACCCTCTCTTTTATATTCCTTGGTCTTGGCAAATAAGGAAAGTTTTATTAAAACTTCCTTATTCTCTTTGCTAATGAAAGGAAAGTTTAATAAAAATTTTCTTTCAAACTATATATGGCCAGCCACCTTAATCCCTCCAAATAAGGAAAGTTTTAAACACAAAATTAAAACTTCCTAATTTGTTTCCGAAATTTTTAAATAAAAATTTCTCTTTTAAAAATTCCCTTCATGGTTGGTCATAAAAAGAAACTTTTATAAATTAAAATCTCTCTATTAAAACATGTGGATGATTTACAAAAAGGAAAGTTTTCTCTAAAATTAAAATCTTCCTTTCAATCTACAAATAAGGAAAGATATCAAATCTTTTCTTAATCTTTTGTAGAAACTATAAAAGGAACGATTTAATTTTAAAACTCTTTTTTAAAATCATGAGGATGGTTACAAAAAAGAAAAATTTTATCAAAAATTAAAATCTTCTTTTTAACTACAAATAAGGAAAGATATCAAACCTTTCACTTATTCTTTTGTAGAAAATTATAAAAGGAAAAAATTTAAATTTTAAACTCTCTTTTAAAACCATGGCTTTCACATAATAAATATTTTAAAAAATAAAAACCTTTTAATTTATTGTGGCCGGCCACACCAAGCTTGGGTTCAAGCTAGGGTCGACCACCTAATGAAACCAACTCACCTTGGTTTGGCCGACCCTAGCTTGGGCTCCAAGCTAGGTTTGGTCGGCCACCTTAAGGTGAGTATGGGTGAATATAATACTTTATAAATAAGAGGCTACGATAGGGACCAAGAGGAGGAATTGGTTTTGGTCTCCGATGAAATTAAGCTTTCCGTGTTCGCCCCGAACACCCAACTTAATTTTATCAATAATAATTCATACCACTAAAGAATTATTATTGAACTACTACACTGATCCCAAATTACAATTTGGGCTTCTTTTTATCATGAGTGCGTTAGTCTCCTTATATTTAAGAATAGAATGTCCACTAATTAAATGAGTTACTAACAACTCACTTAATTAATATCTAGCTCCAAGAGTTGTACCACTCAACCTTATCGTCATGTCAGACTAAGTCCATCTGCAGGGTTTACATGACAATCCTTATGAGCTCCTCTTGGGGGCATCATCAACATTCATTACTTGGACACAATTTTCTTCTATAATCAACAACACACACTATACATAATATCATTTCCCAACTTATCAGGCCTATTGATTTATCAAACTAAATCGCACCCTTTGATAAGTCAAAGAAATAAATATTAGATATATGTGCTTGTTATTATATCAGGATTAAGAGCACACACTTCCATAATAACAAAGGTCTTGTTCTTTTATGCAGTCAGTATAAAAAGAACTTACCTTAAATGACCCAGCTCAATACACTCTGAGTGTACTAGTGTAATTTTATAGTTAAGATAAACTAATACTAAATTACACTACGATTATTCCAATGGTTTGTTCCTTTCCATCTTAGTCATGCTACTGTTTATAATTTATAAGAAATTGATAACATGATCTTCTGTGTATGACACCACACCATGTTATCTACAATATAAATTAATTGCACAACTACACTTAGCATATAAATATAGATATTTGACCAATGTGATTCTTTATTTCAAAAATAAATATTTACAAAAAGCTAGGCTTTTAGTATACACTCTAACAACGTAGGCATATTACTTAGACTTACGATGCTTATATTAGTGCATCAGCATAAGTCTGGGTGTTAAATACCAAATATATAGCAATCAGGTTAACTAATCCAAGTTAGTCAAACACTAACTGGATAAAATGACTTAACTTGACTAACCAAGAGAACACTGCTATCTTCTGATAGTTAGTTAGTAACTAATGATTAGATAATTAAGAACAATTCATAGTTGATTAGATTATTTTGGAGTAATCTCAGGTTCAGGGGAGGACAAACAAGTTAACAAAATTTTGTTTTACTCTTTCAAAAATTATTTTTAAAATTATTACATGTTTTAAAAAATTATTTTAAAAATTGTTTCAATTTTTCCAAACTACTTTTAAAATAATTTTAAATGTTGCAGCACTTAGCATTTTAACTTTTTGGTTTTAAAAGCTTTTAAAGTTTTTTTTTGGATAACTTGTCATTTTCAAAATTCTTGTTGGTAACCCTTAAAGTTTCTACTCTTAGTAGATTTTAGAAGTATTTTCAACTTTATTAGCCTTGTGAAAATACTAATATACAGTGTTTTAAAATTTGTTTTGAAAAATATCTTTAATTTTTTCCTTCTTTACAAAATGTCTTAAAACACTTTGAAAAAAAATTTAAAGAGGTTCTTTTCAAAACTTATTTTTTTTAACTTTAAAATTTTCAATAAGTTGTTTTCTTTATCATTTTGAAATGTTAAGTGATTTCAAAACTATCTTTGAACATATTTTATAAAATATATTTTTTGAGAAGTTTTTATGATTATACATTTTTTTCCTCCTTCAAATAATCCTGAAAACTATTTATTGTACAAATTCCTTTTTTTTTTAACTTTTCTTAGCACATATTTTGCTTAAATATCTATTCCTGTTTTTTGATGAATGCTAAAGGAGAAGGGTTGTTAAGTTGATTAAGTTAGCAAACTCTAAAACGAATTAAATCCAAATAACTTAAACCATATTCTTTGTCTATTTTTTTGTGTATTTTTTCCTAACTTAACCTAGATTGTTATTGCATCAAAAAGGGAGAGATTGTTGGTGCAGTTTTGTACTAACGGTCTAACTCAAGTTTTGATAAATAACAAGTAAGTTAAGTTAGGTTTTGTTGTGATCTAACCACTTGATTAAGTGTGCAGGAAATCTAACTAGGTCAACGGGCCGATCGGATAACTGGTATGAAATCCAACTAGGTCAACGGGTCGATCGGATAGCTGGTATGAAATCCAGCTAGGTCAACGGGCTGACCGAATAGTTGGTACGAAGTCTAAATAGGTTGCGGGCTGACTGGATATTTGACAAGAAGTCCAGCTAGGTCAACGGGTCGACCGAATAGTTGGCATGAAGTCCAGACAGGTCGACGATTTGACCAGATGTCTAGTAAACTAGTAAATTAAGGTAAGTCACTGGAGGAGAGTGACTAAGTGAGAACGCGCCCCGGTTGGTGGGACAGTAAGCGTCAGTCCAGTTTAGATCCATTTAAGATTCTTAAACTGAGACCTTGACTAGTTTCTGGTCCAGGGATGACAGGAACTAATTACTACTCTTTAATTATAATTATGCTAACACTTGTCTTGCAGGTTTATTGGACTAACATTGTTTTGCAGGATAAAAGAGAGAAATTGCCTTCGGGTGGACAATGCCCGAAGGCACCTTTCATGGTTATGGAAGACGCCTTCACACTATTCATAGAAGGAGCCTTCCATGGTCATGGAAGGCGCCTTCCGCAGGATAAACTTAGACGTCGTCGTAGATAAGAGCTGAGCCATTCGGGATAGAGTTTGACCAATTGAAGGTGTCTTCCACAGCCTATATAAGGCAGGTTCGACCAAGCAACCTATAACAACTTCCATACGAGCTACTACGCATCCATTTGAGGCTCTGACTGCTCCAGGCTCTTGCTACGACTCTGCTACAAAGCTGCTGTGTCCGACGACTATTCCAAAGACTTCCAATCATGACAGGCAGATCAACTCCGACACAAGTGCTTTCACATCAATTACTAAAGTGTCGGTAACAAGATTTCTAGTTGTAATTAAATTATGCAAATGGAAAGTATAGTCTGTTATACTTCTTCAAACTTTCTCTGTACTCGATTCCCTCTTCTAGAGGTACTAGAAGAGGTTTTTAGTGAATTACCCATCGATAGGTCCACGGGACCTGGGTCTTAGAGTAGGAGTCGCTGAAGGCGCTAAACCAAGTAAAATCACTCATGTTTTCCTGTGTTGTTCACACTTTTAATTTTCGCTACGCATACTCGTGATTTCAAAACAAAAAAAAAAATACGAGCTTTTGAAAATCACGTGATTCATCTCCTCACGTGCGTAATCGATCCAACAACGGTCTAGCAGGTCATTACCATTCAGAAGCCCTATTAGATGGTCAGCAGGAATCCCATAATTAGTCTTTAATCGATCCAAGGACGCATTAGTAAAGCTTGATGTAGTTGATCTATACTAGAGAACAGAAGAAAATTCCCCAACCATGAAGTGCACTTCTAGACTATCAAAGACCGGTGAAAAGAAGAATTGCATGGACGAACTAAAAAACTTACTGGTAGGAAGGAGAGCTCATAGACGAAGACGACGAAAGACGATTAATGCAGAATCAATGATTATGTGCAAAGACATTCTTATTTGAGCTAATATAACCTGACTCGCTTAATAAACACAGTTGGATCTCTATTGTTATATGAATGGGATAAATTTCTAACTATAGGATTAAGCACATGAAACAAATCAAATCCAAGTAATAAATTACTTGGTAAAAGGTGTTGAGTGTATACTAAAAGTCTAGCTTTTGGTATAAACATTTATCTAGAAATAAGAATCACATTGGTCAAATGTCTACATTTATGATAAATGTAGTTGCTCAATTAATTTATATTGTAGATAACATGGTGTGTGGTGTCACACACAGAAGATCATGTTATCGGTTCCTTATAAATTATAAACAGTAGCTCACGACCAAGATGGAAAGGAACAAACCATTGGAAGGTCGTAGTGTAATTAGGTATTAGTTTATCTTAACTATATAATTACACTAGTACACTTAAAGTGTATTGAGTAGGACCATTTGAGGTCGTTCCTTTTATACTGACTTTATGAAGGAACAAAGACCTCAGTTATTATGGAAGTGTGTGCTCTTAATCCTAATATAATAACAAGCACATATATTTGATATTTATTTCTTTAATTTATCAATGGGTGAGATTTAGTTCGATAAATCAATAAGCCCGATAAGTTGGGAAATGATATCTCTTATAGTGTGTGTTGTTGATTATAGAAGGAAACTGTGTCCTAGTAATCTAGGTTGAGAATGTCCCCAATAGGAGCTCATAAGGATTGTCATGTTAAACCCTGCAGGTGGACTTAGTCCGACATGACGATGAAGTTGAGTGGTACTACTCTTGGAGCTAGATATTAATTAAGTGAGTTGTCAGTAACTTACTTAATTAGTGGACATTTGTTATCTTAAACACAGGGAGACTAACACACTCATAATAAGAAGGAGCCCAAAATGTAATTTGGGATTGGTGCGGTAGTTCAATAATAGTTCTTTAGTGGAATGAATTATTATTGATGAAATTAAATTGTGTGTTCGGGGCGAACACGGGATGCTTAATTTCATCGGGAGACCAAAACCAATTCCTCCTCTCGGTCCCTATCGTAACCTCTAGTATATAGAGATTTATACCCACCGCATACCCACCTTCTTACCCATCCAATGGGGCCGGCCAAGCTAGCTTGGAACCCAAGCTAGGGCCGGCCAAGATCAAGTGGATGAGTCATGTAGGTGGCCGGCCAAAGCTTGGGTCCCAAGCTTAGGTGGCCAGCCACTAGAATATTAAAAAGGATTTTTATTAAAATTATTTCTTATGTGGATATCATGATTTTAAAAGAGAGTTTAAAAATTAAAAATTTCCTTTTATAACTTTCTACAAAAGATTAAGAGAAGAGATTAATCTCTTTCCTTATTTGTAGTTTAAAAGGATGGTTTTAATTTTTGGTAAAAACTTTCCTTATTTGTAAATCATCTATATGTTTAAAAGAGAGTTTAAAATTTGAAATCTTTCCTTATTTGTTGATTAAAGAAGGATTTTAAATTTTAAGAAAACTTTCCTTTTTAACCATGTTCATGATTTAAAAGAGAGTTTAAAATTAAATATTCTCTTTTATAAGTTTCTACAAATGATTAAGAAAAGATTTGATATCTTTCCTTATTTGTAGATTAAAAGAGATTTTAATTTTTAGAGATAACTTTCTTTTTATCCACATGTTTAAAAGAAAGATTTTAATTTCCTTTTTATAAACCAATCATGAAGGGATACAAATTATTGGAGAAATTTTATAAATTTCCGGAAGCAAATAAGGAAGTTTTAATTTGTTTTTAAAATTTTATTTGCTTGGAAATTTATGGTGTGGTCGGCCAAATAAATTGGAGAAGAAAAATTATTTTTAATTAAATAAAATTTTCCTTTTCATGGCAAAAGAATTAAGTTTTTATTAAATTTTCCTTATTTACCAAGACCAAGGATTATAAAAGAGGGGGTAGAGGAGGCTTCAAGGCGAAGGACTCTATTCTATTTTTCTCCCTCTTTTCCTTGGTGGTTTGGCCGGCCCTTTCTTCTTCTCTTCTTCTTCTCTTTGTGGCCGAACCTCTTCATGCTCATGGAGTTTTAATCGGTGGCCGGATCTAGCTTGAGGAAGAATGAGAGAAAGCTTACATCCCTTGGAGCTTGGTTGGTGGAAAAGATCTTCATCTTTTGGAAGCTTTGTGCTTGGCCGAAATTTGAAGAAAGGAAAAGAAGGTGCTTTGGTAATTTCTCATCTCGGAAGATCGTTGCCCACACAATGTCCGAGGTTAGAAGAGGAATACGGTAGAAGATCAAGAGGTCTTTCTAAAAGGTATAACTAGTAATTTTTCTTTCCGCATCATACTAGTTATTTTTGGAAATAATACCAAATACAAGAGACATGCGATTCTAGTACAGTGGAACCTATAGATTTTCCGAGTAGCAACCAACAAAGGGCACTTAGTCTTCTCTACCGTGGATTATATCATATTAATGTGATACAACCTCAAAAATACACTTGTGCATTTGGGGCTCAGGAATCTAGTAGACGACGTGTTAAAAAATAGTGGTTGCATTTAAAAACATAATGACTGAGGCGTGTTGAGATTTAATACACAAGAGATCCGCCATGTGGCTTAGGCAGTCAGGCAGCTAGAATTATTCTGATCACGTAATAATCCAGTCAATTGGACTCTCTTCTCCTTCGACTAAATTTGAAATGGAGAGTTTGATCTTGAGGGTAATCAGAGGGTGCTATATGGATAAGGGTGGTTGGTAATCCTGTTGAGATGGTGATTCAAGAAAAAGGAAAATTGAGTTGACTTTGGCTTCCTTGGCACCCCCAAATTCTTAGGCATCCCTACTTTCTTGGCACCCCGACTACTTGGGCATCCCTAATTTCTTGAGCATCTCAACTTCTTGGGCGTCCTTGATAGGGATAGCAATTTCACCCGAACCCAATGGAGGATCCGACATCCGACCCGAATGGAGGAGGGTATGGAGGGATCATCAATACCTGATACCTGACTCGAATACCCGATTAAATAATATATATATATATATTAAAGAAAATTTTCTTTTTCTAAATTCAACTTATTATTATTTTTTTATTAGTAGGAGACTATATAGATGTTTAATCTATTTTTTAATTTTATATATATATATATATATATATATATATATATATAGAGGATGTTAATTTTAATATATTTTTATTGAATGATAATAATTCGATAGAAAGAAGAAAAATTATACGTATAGAAGATATCTAATCCTTTAATGGGTATGGATATACCCATCGGATATCTTATACCCGATGGGTATAGGTACGGAGGATATAGAATCTGACACGAACCCGACCCATTGTCATCCCTAGTCCTTAAGGTCCTCAGCACTCCATCTTTTTAGGTGTTTACCTTCTGGATGCTTGCATGACATCTCAGATTATTTCAGAAAAAAAATAATCATCATATAAATCTTAGATTATTTTAAGAAAAACACAATGGCATAAATAAATCTTGAATTATTTAAGCAATTAATAATAATAACGTAAAAATCGGATTATAAGGAAAAAGGTTGTCTTCTCAATATAAAAGGTAGTACTTTTCAGAGTCCGAGGTATATGCACATAATATATAACTTGAGCATCGGAGTGATTGCGTCGGAGAACCCTTGACCGTTATTCTAACTTTCTTCTTATTGTTTACCTTCCTCTATGCTTGCAAAATCACATTACCATCCTCATTATCCTTTAGTAATTTTCGATCAAGTTGGCGTCAAAGTCAACTCATCGATGATTCACTCGTCGACATACGCGAGGAGGATCATTCAAATAACTAATCAACAATTTTACTTAATTGATTGATTCTTTATTTCTTGTATAGTCGAATCTCAAGCTTTGCTTAATTTATTTCTAGATCAATTTAAAAAAAAACAAAGAGGTGGGACGGGAGCCCATCCTAACTCAAGGGTGGTTCTACCCTGGGTGCACCTTTGTAATCGATGTGCGTCTTTCCCTAATTGTCTCTATTATAACCGTCCACGCTGATAAAGCTAAGAATTTCATATGGGGGCGAAAGATGCGTTCTTATGTTGGGAGAGGGAGCATGTCGCTTCTAGACTTAGGAGAGGCGTCGATTGTTCCCATGCGCCAAATTGACTTGAGTTGAAATCGGAAGAGTTGGTCCAACTTTGATCTGAGCTCCGTCTTGAATTGGACCGATCAGAGTTCGTGTCACATAACACTTGTCATTCCCGCCGCCTCACTCGGCCTAAAGTCTAAGAAACTAAATATCGACCAAATAAATAGAGTAAGTGATGAGATCTTGGGCCATTGGGATGGGCAAGCTCGCGCTAGCCCATTGGCGAAATTTGAGAATTAAAAACGGCAGTGATCAAGGAGATCTACGGCCACGTTTCTTTAATAAAGAAACTAAAAGGGGCATCCTAATTTTTAAATTATCAAAAGAATATTAAAACTAGTGTTATTCACTTTCTATCCTTTCCTTCGATCTCTAAATCTTCTTTCTCTAGATATTATTTTCTAATACATCCCTTAGTGGGTCTAATATAAGAAAGTATCAGATTCAGCATAAATTTGATATTTTTCATATCAGGCTCACATTAAGCCTAATGTGAGAAAATATCAGGTTTATACTGGGTTTGATATTTTGAATATCATGCCCAAAGTGGATTTAATATTGGACCATATCAGATCGGAATAGATCTATACGGAAAAATATTAGATCAATTATGAGCTTGATATGGGATCATATAGATCCAACAATGGAGTTGATATGAGAAAATATAATATTCTTTTTAATTCTAGAGAGAAGAAATGTATTGGAAAACGATGAGAAGAAGTTTAGGAGGTTGGCAAAGGAAATAATATTATTTTAAATATTTTTTAATAGTTTTAAAAATAAAAATATATTTTTTAATAAATAAAAAAAATATGACCGCTCTTTTGGTAAAACCGATGAACTTTTTATTTAAAGAATTTTAAGTGAAATTATGCACGCATACCAAATTAATTGGAAATTTTCTGAATTGCATGAGAAAATATTTTTTTCCTTTGAATGCACATGATTAATTTTTATTTTATTTTATTTTGAATAAATAGAAACTTAAATTTACAAAAGAACTTCCGTTAAATTATCTTAAAATTTCAATACAAAATTTTAACTTTATCAATAAATCCTGTGTGAGAGAATATTTATTTCAACTTTCTAATTTATACCAATTCATCATTTATGTATAATCTTATCTAATTATATCCAATTAAATTATATATATACTTAATTTTAAATATTTTATATCTAATAAAGTGGATTATGTACTTACCTATATATATACTACACATTTATATATAGATGATGTTGATCAGATAGAAAATATATTATATATTAATTTAGATGATGTTAAATTTCTTCCACGTATTTAAAATATATATGTTCAAGAATGACGTTGAATTTATTTATTATGGACTTTCTATACCTATATTTTATCATGTACCTAAAAATTATGTGTATAGATAATATATTAGATTTAAATTTAAATGATATTAAATTTAAGAAGAATTATATCTCTTTTAAATAAATGATACCTCTTTTTAATTTTTTTTAACCTATATTTTGTAACTGTCCTTCAAAATATATACACAAGTAGTGAATTAAGTAAATTTCTATGAATTAAAAAATTGAAATAAATATTGTCTAATAGAGCGATCGACGGCAAAGGTAAAAATTTGCATGAGAAAGTTTAGGGTAATTTGCCCCAAGAACTTGATCATTTTATTCATGAATCAAATTGTCCACTAAGGGACAAAAGGAGGAGGAAACATAAAGTATCTTATCCACTCGATGGGCTTTGGCAGTTGAGCCCATCGTTGTCCCCACTCACCTTCTCTTCGGCAAAAAGCCAATTTCAATTTTCAATCGCTTTAAAATGGATAATGACTCGTGTGAAATTGTTATGATATTAATATTGCAGTTAAATAAAATTAAAAGGACAAAACTGAAAAGGACAACTTAATTTATTAAATCGCCAAATGAGCGTTTTAAAAAAAATATTTAAAAAAAAATCAAAAGTGGGTACCCTTTTCCAAAAATACTTTTAATTTCAATATTATTATAACAATTACTATTAACTATTATAATGGTTAACAACTATTTAATAATTACTGTAATATATAACAGTTAATACAATACTATCGTATTGTAATAACTACTGAGTAATTTTTATAATTATATAGTAACTATTTAATAGATTTTATAATTATTTTAAAAAAAATTGATAAAATTTAAATAATTGTAAGTTGATAAAGAGTATTTTGATATGATAATATTCAACATTTAAAATTTATGACTCAAGATTTTAATATTTAGGATTTAAAGTTTACTTAACTATGTAGTTACTTAGTAACCTCTAGAACTTTTTAAAAATAATTTTGATTAATTAAAAATAATTTCATTAAAATTTAAATAATTTTAACTGAATTAATAAAAATATTTTCATATAATAGCCTCCGAATGTTTAAGATTTTAAGATTTAGAATGTATATAATACTTAATAAATTCTAGATCTTTTTAAAAATAATTTTAATTAATTTAAAATAATTTTGACCAAATTAATATATTTTAACATATAATAAATCAGAATTTATTTATGACTCAAGAATTTAAAATTTAAAGTTGGAGATTTGGTTGAAGTGGCTACTCAATAACTTCTATTACTATTTCGATAAAATAACTATGTAATAGTTTTTATAACTATTTTAAAATAATTTAATTAATTTTAAAATAATTTTAATTAAATTAATAAAATAATATTTTAATATAATAATTTTTATATACAGTAATTTCACACACCGACTACGACTAACTGTATTATAACAGCGACGGAGTAATTACTCTAATATATGATAGCTAGTCTATTATAACTACGCTGAAAATAAATGTATTTTCGAACAACGGAACGTTTTTATTTATTTATTTATTTATTTATTTTTTAAAGGAATGTGATGATTTGATTAATCCGAGAAGCTCTTAAGATTTTTGCACAAATAAAAATACATAAAAAATAATATTTTGAAAGTGTAAAGGAGAATTTTGGAATCCAAAAAAACAAAAAAAAAAATATCCGTATATTTTATATTTGCAATTGTCCGTATAATGATCTGGTTAGGGCGTCGAGGAGATCCGGTCGACACGAAAATGTTTATAAATTATAGTCCATCAAACCAAAAGCACGGAGATTCTCACACCCCAAAACCATGCCTATTTCGCCAGTCCTATCCAATCCCCATCGATATCAATCTCCGCTCTCGGCAATCGCTTCTTCTTCTTCCTCAATCTTGATCCTCCTTTCCGCAGTCTCCGCTTCTTTGTTGGTGCTTTTGCGGTGCTCGCCACAGTAGTTGTAGGAAAGTGTCGATCTTTGAGGGGGAGGTCGTAGGTTGAAGGAAGGGAGAAAGGGGGGAAAAGCAAAGAATGGCTGCCGGAGCGGCTTCATCGACGTCTGGGATCTTCGCTTCGATCTGCTTGCTGCAGTCGGCGATGGCGGCGACCTGCGGCGCGCTGATGATGTTCTACTTGAACGAGATCGCGGTGGTCGGGCACGGGCAGGAGACGGCGCGGAAGCTGCAGGGGTCGACGCCGCACGACCAGCTGCTAATCCAGACCTCCGACTCCTTCGCTGGCTTCCTCCTCTTTGCCATCGGGCTACTCCTCTTCATGGTCTCCTTCGTCAAAGACCGTGACTTCCAGGCCTTCTTCGCCAAGGGTTGCATCCTCCTGCACGGTGCCATGGCCCTTTGGCGTCTCTTCTTCGAGCGCCGCCTCGAGGACCTCGCACGTGTCTGGCCCCGCCAGATCGTTGGCGACCTCGTCCTCGGTCTCTCCTGGGTTCTCTTCCTTGTGTACTCTTGGAGAGAGAAATACGACTGATTGCATATCGCTGCAACTAAAGGTACATCCTTTCTGTATGCTTGTATCCCTATGCGAGAATGAGTTTCTTGTGAATCTATTGTTTTTTTGCGTTGTGTAATATGCTTGCTCTTGTGTAATGGTTGCTCTCTTTTCATTCATAGCATAATGAACATTTTCACGAGTTGTTTTGCAATGGTTCTTCTGTCTTGCCCATCTCCTGAAGCTTTCTTGCTATTGTTATTTTGTCGTGTGCAAAAATAGATTGGATTAAGTGTGAACTTGTTGGTGATCAAATGAAATAGTTCTCTTCCTTGGAAAAAGATAATGAAGTGTGCTCCAAGTCTACTGTTTCATCCTTTGCAAAAACCTGGAATGTCGTTGTATCCAGTAGTTTAGTCTATATGATTCTTCCATCCTCTAATTTGGAATGGGACCTTACTGTTAAAATATCAGCTTTCCGACTTCTGAGTGTGAATTACCAAGTCGTTTGTTAAGGATGATTAATGTGTGCTAACCACATTGCTTGATTTGGGAAAGAGCCAAGTATATTTTGGTCCTCCAGTGATTGAATTTGATGTTTATGTTGGCAACGTTTTCAGTAAGATACATTCACTGTTAGTTTCGCAAGGGCTCTAGCATACAGACGTGCACCCATAAAGGTGAATTCTTTTCCCTTGCCAGGAGTGACTAAGTTTTCCTTGCAACAAAAATTGTTTTCATGTACAATTAATACAACTTCCTTTTTTTTTTGAAATAAGATAGTGGTCTTTCATTTCATTATGAATTGAAGTTGTTCATGTATGTTGATCTAGAAGAAAAAAAACAAAAACTCGTTTTTAAGCTACAATCTTGGTTGTACTTAGAATGCTGAGGATCGCTTGGACAACAAGGTTTCTTTGCAGAAAGGAAAGCACTTTGCTTCTATGTCTTGTAAAAATTAGAAAACACAGAGAACAAGGAAGAAGAAAGACAGTAGATGCAAAATCACAGGAAACTGAAACAGATTTATGTGGTTGGCCCAGACTGCCTATGTAAAAAGATCTCTAATAGTCAAACTCATAGCCAGCACATATAAGATGGTTGAACCCCTTATTCTATAAATTCAGGAAAATAGGCATACATTCAACTGTATACATAATTTTTGAATCACAAAATAATAGCACAGATTACATCCACTGGATGATGACTAAACTGCCTTTGATGATTTAGGATGAGTGAGTTAGATGATGACTATAATTGCCTCCGATGATTTAGGATGAGTGAGTAGACGGAGGCCATTGCATCCCATAACACTTGCTTAGAAGCATATGTGTTCATGTTGACACATTGGATGATTAACACATCATGAGTTCATCAGTTCAGCACATCAGGTTGCTAGGTTTGATTGTTCTCCATTTTCTTAGATGCTGGATTTTGGTTTGAAATATAATGTATGAAACTAATTGTGATACAAATTGTTGTGCATCAACCCAATGTTTCGAGACACATGGCTTATCAGAGACTATCTCCTTCTCAATTACCTCTAAGATTTCCCTCAGTCTTTTTTGTGAGTTGATCACATATTCTACTGAATGCCAATAAATACATCAAATTTGCTGCTCAAAGAGAAGACTTAAGGTTTTCAAACCCGTGGCTCAAATGAACCTGCATCAAGAACAGACATTAACCACAGATCATACCCAAGAAAACAATGAAATCACCATCACATACATGGAAGATGTTATTGTGAATTGTCATTACTTCATTCACTATCCACCTATTGTCATATACTGTTGTAGCTTTCGATTGGATGCATGCTTGCTACTTCATCTAGTGTAGATGTGTGGTTATTAAACTTGTAGTTAAACTTCCTTTCCTAAACATTGGCCTTTAAAGACATTCATGAGAAATTTGCATGCGGTCAAGGAGAGGTTGTCTTTAACAGATCGAAGTCAGATTTCTGGATGAAAAGGGCCATGAGGACTAAATACTTTGATGTCTATTACGCTACATAGCACTAGTTTACATTATGATTATAGAAGAGAACACAACAATATTTCATAATTTAACTCAAGTAAAGTAGTTGTGCTGAAAGCAGAGTAGCGTATAAGTAATAAGGTTAAATATCATTAGTAGGAGTTTAATTTAATTGTGAGAGCGGCCTCCAAGTCTGCGTTGCGCTTCATCTCCCTGAGCAGCTGCAGCTTGAGGTCGTCGACGGTGCGCTGCAGGCTGTTGATGTACTCCCACAGCTTCTGGTCCCGGAGGTTCACCATCATCACCATCTCCGACTCCGGCCGCTTTCCCCCGCCTCCGCCGTCGACCACCGTGCAGCAGCGTCCGCACCGCGACAGCACCTCCATCACCATCCCCCGCTGCAACTCCAGGCTGCTCAGCAGCGACGCCAGGTTCGGCACCAGAGTCTGCTTCACCACCACCATCGCCTGCTGCTTCTTAGCATCTGCGGCCTCTGTTTTCTCCTGATCTTGATGGCAATCTGCTGCCTCTGTTTGGTCCGCCTTCGCCGCCGTCGCCTCCTTGTGGTGGTCTTCTTCTTTGCAGCTCTTGTCGTCGATATCTGGTGGGTACACCGGGTCCAGCGCCAGCACGTTCTCGTTGAAGTTCCACCCGCTGATACGGCGGATCTTGACCAGAGGAGACGCCGAGCCCTCGGTGGTAGCGTGGTCGTAGTCTATGTTGACTTCCTCGATGTTGTTCATCTTCTCCATGCATCTAAAATAATTTATATAAATCAGCACTTTAGAGAAATTTCATTTTCCTATCCAAATTTTATAACTCAAAAAATTGAGTAATTAATTGATACCTTTCGTGGATGGCGGGGACGGCATGCAAAACGTTCTTGACGAAGTAGTCGTTGGACTTGCAGTTCTTGAAAAAAGGGTGTCGGAGGAGCTTGTCGGCGGACGGCCTCTTGGAGGGGTCTCGGCAGAGGCAGGCCGCCACCATGTCCTTGAAAGCCTTCGAGAACTTCTTCTTCTTGATCTTGTCGAGATCCCCGCCGCCGCCGCAGCCGTGATGGTCCTCGAAGCGGAGGCGGTTGGTGATCTTCATCATGAGCGACTTGGAGAGAGGGAGGTGGGAGAGCGGCGGGCGGCCGTGGGCGAGCTCCAGCGCGGTGATGCCGAAGGACCAGATGTCGGCCTTGATGCCGTAGCCGAGGTGGGAGTGCAGCACCTCCGGCGCCATCCAGTACGGCGTCCCGGCGACGTCGTTAAAGAAGGAGGCGGAAGCAGAGGCGGTGGCAGAGTGGGACTCGTAGATGGACGCGGAGACGCCGAAGTCGGCGAGCTTGACGGAGCCGTCGGAGTCGACGAGGATGTTGCCGGCCTTAATGTCGCGGTGGATGTGTCCCTGGCCGTGGAGGTAGGAGAGAGCGAGTAGGGTATCGCGGAGGACGAAGGCGATGGATGCCTCGGGGAGGCCGGCGGGGAAGGCGGAGGCGAGGATGGAGTGGAGAGACCCGGCGGCCATGAAAGGCATGACGACCCACAGGTGGCGGTCGACGGTGAAGGAGCAGTGGGCACGGAGGACGTTGGGGTGGGAGAGCAGGGCCATGGCCTTGGCCTCGCGACGCACGTCGTCCAGGTTGGCGCGCGACCTCTCCAAGTCTATCGACTTGATCGCCACCACCGGCGATGATGACGGGTGGTGGAGGCACGCCGCCTTGTACACCACCGCACTCACACCGCTACCCACCTCGTAAAGAAGCCGGTACGACTTCGGATCCAGTGGGTACGCCGTCGTCATCGCTCGTCACTTCCTGCTCTGCTCCTCAATTGATCTTCTTCCCCTGCCGCCACACTTCCAGCGATTTATATATGTGTAATCATGATCGATCATGAGGCTAATAATTTTTTGCTTTTAATTCCCAATTAATCGTCAGTAATACTATCTGAACATTTTCAGACAAGAATCTCACAACCATTAATCCTCTACGTCCATTTTTGTGGAGCCAAGAAGGTGGATGAAAAGTTCACAGGCCATGCTTCCTTTGCGTTAGAAAGAAGAACAGGTGGTCTCATGACCACCACATGGAACTGAAGAGCTTAACAGACATAACTGATATTGCTGATCATGGTTAGCAAAAGAGTGGGTAGCTGCAGTTGCAGCAAGTATTCATGTGAGGGTGATAATGTACGCGATCAAGAGTCCCGTGAGATCAGACTCCACATAGATGGAAGTTGGTATATATCTTCATCTGAAGAGAGACGTACGATAGAGACACAACACTGGCAACTCCCAGCTCCTGCTGATTAGGATGTTTTGCCGAATCAGATCGAAGGGGATCAGGTTGGATCTTGTGACTAATTTCTAGTAGTGTTGGGGTTCTAAAGGGTGTCGTCGTTCTTCTCTCCTAAACCGTATCTGAAACTCCTCATTTTGTCCATTTCTTACTAAATTGTGTGTGCTGTACGGATTAGTCAGTATGAACATCTTGACACGTGATTTAGTCGATGTGTGTTTTTAAACTATGAACACGCATCACAAATTCTGTATATGTTGACTTATATTACATGAAATATTCAGTAAGTTTCTGTTTTTTTTTTCTTTCCCTCCGCGTTGTATTGCAACAAAAAATCATGTAATTTTCATAGTTTCCGCGTAGTTGATCTCGTTGAGTCAAATACAAATACATTGTTGCATCTTCTCATATTTTATCTTCGTCAAGCACAAAGTTCAAATCGTGGAGGAAAACAAGAGAAAACTTCACATGCTCTTCTTCTTCTTCTGTTTTTTCCTCCATGGAAGACAAAAGAACAGGTGAAAAGTTTCCAATAAATGACAATAAATGGAGAGCTGGACACAAGATTGGATCTTTCACAATATCACATGATTCCACCTGTCTCCATTCTCTGAGTTTTGTTCTGTTCCTCGCTTCAGCAATTCCCTGAGTTTCCAAATTCCAACAGTCTACTGGCCCACGCGTCTAACATGAAGTCAATAGCCTCATTCAAGTTTGTGTTAGACAATATAAAATTGTACCCAAATTCTTTTTGAGGCTTAGAAGTCAATTTAGTCTTATTGAAAAAACTATTTTAAATGTTTTCTCTTTATTTATTTATCGACTTTGTCTTTCAATACGTCCACGAACGCGCCAATGCCGACCATCCCGCGCCTCTGCTACGTTGTCCCCGCCGCCGGAGACGCCGATGACGGCGACCGCTCCCTGTTCTACTCCGCTAAATCTTCGATCGGGAAGCGTCCTCGTCGCCGAAATCATCGCCTCGGTATCTCTGCCTGCGCCGACGCCGTCCTCCGCTGGCTCTGTCCCCGTGGCCGACGGTGCCTCTGCTTCCGTGATAATCACCGCGCCGTCGACCCCGACTCCATCTGCTTCGAGGATATCGCCGGCGTGCACTCGCCACCACACGTCCACAAGGCCATCATCGGTAGCAGCCCCCGGATTTTTTGCTACTCCGAGCTTTATATCGGGACCAACGGGTTTAGTGACAGGGAAATCCTCGGCAGCGGCGGCTTCGGGCGAGTGTACCGCGCGGTGCTTCCCAGCGAGAGCACTGTCGTGGCAGTCAAGTGCGTCGCTCGATGTGGCGATCGGTTCGAGAAGGCCTTCTCGGCGGAGCTGGTGGCCGTCGCTCAGCTTCGCCACCGCAACCTCGTCCGCCTTCGGGGATGGTGCGTCCATGACGACCAGCTTCTCTTGGTTTACGATTACATGCCCAACCAAAGCCTCGATCGCTTCCTCTTCCTTCCGCTCGCTGCCGGAGCGAAACCGCTCGACTGGGCGTGCCGTCGACGGATCGTGAAGGGCCTGGCGGCGGCCATGTTCTACCTCCACGAGCAGCTCGACACGCAGATCATCCACCGCGACGTGAAGTCCAGCAACGTCATGCTCGACTCGGAGTTCAACGCCCGGCTCGGCGACTTTGGCCTCGCTCGGTGGCTAGATCACGGTGACGAAGTCTCTGAGACCTTGATACGGTCTTTCTCCACGACGAACTACCAGTTTCGGCTGACGGAAACGAGCCGGGTCGGCGGCACGATTGGGTACATCCCGCCGGAGAGCTTCCAGAAGCTCCGCAGCAGTGCGGCAACGGCGAAGTCGGACGTTTTCAGCTTCGGGATCGTGGTTCTGGAAGTGGCCACCGGGCGGCGGGCGGTGGACCTCTCGTCGCCGGACGATCAAATCTTCCTGCTAGATTGGATCCGGAAACTCGCGGACGAGGGTCGCTGCCTCGACGCCGTGGATCAAAGACTGCCGGATGGTACCTTTTCTTTGTCGGAGATGCGGCGGCTCATCCACCTCGGCCTCCTCTGCTCCCTCCACGACCCGCACGCACGGCCGACCATGAAATGGGTAATGGAGACTCTCTCGTCGCAGAGCAACTCCGCTGATGACCTCCCCTCTCTCCCAAGTTTCCAATCCCAACCGGGATACATCACCTTCTCTCCTTCCACCACCACGACATCCAAACCGCCCGCCACTACATCCAACTTCCTCACCGCCGGGAACTCCACCCTGTTTTTAACAGCAGACGACGATGGCAGCGATAATCGCTGCCAAGCCGGAAAGAAAATGCCCATTATAGACACGCCGCGGGAGATCACATACGACGAGATCGCGGCGATCACAAACAATTTCTCGGAGTCGCAGATGGTGGCCGAGATGGACTTCGGCACCGGCTACCGCGGCTACATTGACAACCGCTTTCCGGTGCTGGTGAAACGACTCAGGATGCGCACGTGCCCGGCGCTTCGAGCTCGGTTCGCCGGCGAGCTCCACAACCTGGCGAGGTTGCGTCACCGCCACCTAGTCCAGCTGCGCGGATGGTGCACGGAGCAGGGCGAGATGTTGGTCATCTACGACTACTCCACCCCCAGTCTCCTCAGTCACCACCTCTTCCACCTCCGCACGGCGGCCCTGCCTTGGCGCCACCGCTACCACATCGTCAAGTGCCTCGCCTCCGCCGTGCTCTACCTCCACGAGGAGTGGGAGGAGCAGGTGATCCACCGTAGCATCACTTCCTCCGCCGTCTTCCTCGACCCGGAAATGAACCCCCGGCTCGGTGCCTTCGCGCTAGCTGAGTTCCTCTCCCGCAACTCGCACGGCCACTTCTCGGGGGCCCCCGCCGCGGCGGCGCGCGGCATTTTCGGGTACATGTCGCCTGAGTACGTGGAAACAGGGGAGGCAACAACGATGGCGGACGCGTACAGCTTCGGAATGGTGGTGCTCGAGGTGGTGAGCTGGCAGATGGCCGTGGACTTCCGTCGGCCGGAGGTGCTTCTGGTGAAGAAGGTGTGGGGGTTGGAGGCGAGGAAGCGGCCGCTGGAGGAGCTCGCCGACGGGAAGCTGGAGGGGGAGTTCGATCGCGAGGAGTTGACCAGGCTGGTGAAGCTTGGGATTGCCTGCAGGCGATCGAACCCGGAGAGGAGACCGAGGATGAGGCAGATCGTGAGCATATTGGACGGCAACGACGGGCTGCTGAAGGAATTAAGGCATAAGAAGGAGGGCAGAGGCGACTGGGAAGGGAAGAATGCTGCAACGCTGTCAATGGTTAGGAGAATTCAGGCACTTGGGATTCAGTGACAGATATCATCGATCACAGATCTCGCCAACTCTTTCTCTGCTCGACCACTGTTCTTCGGCCTCTTCTCTTCTTTTCTATTCTGATTCACGTGTTCTTCCCTGTTTGATTCTGCCAGCTCTCAAACTGCGGCTCCCGCGGCAGTGGCTCAACGGTCAACATTTCATTTCACCGTCCTCGCTCGGTAGCCAAAAATTTCATTTCAGATTCCAAATTTTTTATTCCACTCAAAAAATTGCATCGTAAGTGAGAATCAAGCATGGATACTTGGACATTGCTGGAGCGCCTACGCTAGCCCCAGGGCTGAATTCCTGATTGTTGTATTGCATTTCGTTAAATTACTGAACCATACAGTAATTGTGGTCGAATACGGTCGAATAGGGTCGAATACTTGAGTTTTAAAATTATCAATGACGTACCTATAACCATTTTGCCCCTTCATATTTATCCCAATCCATTTGGGACATTATTTGTAAATAAGATTATGAATCGATTACTATACTATATCAATCGATTAAAAAATATAATTTATATTTAAAAAATTATTACTATCAATGTGATGTATAGAAATAATATTTGAGAGTATAAATATAATCAGGAGGACTAGACAAATACATAGAATCTAGTTTCATTTCATTCTGAATTCTCTAGATTCATCAGCCAATTTTAACCATATAAAATCAGTTTACATGTATTTATTTAGTTCTCCTAATCATATCTATATTCTCAAATATCATCTTCATATGTTATATTGAAAGTAATAATTTTTTAACACGAATAAGATTTTTTAATATATTCGTATATTTGTTTAAATATATTCATGTTTAAAAAATTGTTGCTCTCAGTATAACGTTTGGAAATGATATTTGAGAATATAAATATAATTAGAAGAAATAAACGAACATATAAGACATTATTTCATGTCATTCGGAGCTCTCTAGATCCATCATATTTTGATTGAAATTAATTGATAAATTTAGAGAGATTGAAATGACATGAAATCAAATTTTATGTGTTCTTTAATTCGTTTGTTTATATTCATGCCCTTAAACGCCATTTTCATACGTTATATTGAGAGTAATAAATTTTTAAACATAAATCATTTTTTTTAATCAATTGTTATAGTATAACAATTGATTTGGAACCTTAATGGATACTATAGCAATCTGTTGAGGTAAATATGGAAGGGTAAAATGGGTATGAGATAATTTTAAAATTTATCAATGTGATATGGATATTAAGTAACTTTAGCTATGTTAAGAGCATCAATATAAATTTTCCTAAATATAGAATTTACCTTAAATTATACATTTTATGTAACAAAATTTTTTACATCCTATCCTATTCATTCTCTAAATTTAGGAATGCAATGTATTTCTTAAATATTAAAATATCATTTAATTTGATTGAGAAAAAATAAAGAAATGGATTGAGTAATGAAAAATGAATATTATATAGGGAGAGAGAGAGAAAATAATAAATAAAGTGAAAGAGAAAAAAAATTAATAATAAGAAAAATAAAGATAATGAAAATTATAGGGTAGCATCTACACCAGCTTTTTTATCAAAAGTATATAATTTATGATAAAAAAAATTACTTTATTAAATTTGGATATTCACTTTTCATTATACCATATAATAACTTCCCTATTTTTCTCTCTTCTATAATATTTAGAGAATGAAATCATTCTCTAAATTTAAAGAATTCATAAATATAAAATTTAGGGAAAGAATAAGATAGCTAATGCACATACTTTTTAACTACCCTATCCAAAATTTAAGATAAAATATTTGAATAGGGCAACTGATATGGATACTCTAATATAGTATATAATAAAAATTAATTATTTAAATTTAATAAAGTGAATGATTTACATTAAATTTTAGAGATATTATAGAAAAAATAATATGACTACTCTAACGACTTTAGATCAGATCAATGCGAACACAACATGGCCATAATTGGATTGAGTCGCAAGAAACTTGGTCCAATTGATCTTGTTAACCCACTAATCTTAAAAGTAATTAGTTTCTTAAATTCATCTATCAAATAAATTTAAAATAAAACTATTCTCTGAGTTATTTTAAAAATATATACATCCTCTTATTGGAGGTTATCATCCTACAAGTATTGTGTAATAAATTATAAAATATTATACAACACTCTTTGTGTTTCCTATATTTCCTCATAAATTTTATAATCGTAGAGTATCATCCTCCTCCATGTATCGCGTAATAGATTATAAAATATTATATAGCACTCTTTGTATTTCCTATATTTTTATCATGAATTTTATATATTTTTTTCCTATTTTGTCTCATCAGCTATCTTAATCACCACAACTATATTTTTATCAAACAAACTCATTATTTCCTTACCAAGTTTACCAATTCAAATGTTTCCTCAATTTAATAAAATGGATAAATGACAAATGATTAATTGTATTTATAGACAATAATATTTTCTAATTTATTTCCACTCATGCTCCTTTAATAATTAAAGTCTAAAGTAGTGGTCCCATAATTAACAAAAAAAAAACAAAAAGGTGGTTACTTGTTTCTTTCTAAAATAATGGTTTTACATTAAGCATTATCTAAACCAATTATTTAGACATTGTACAAGCTAATTGTGGGATTTATATCAATAATTTGGGAAAATACACTTTTCTCCGTCACGCGAAGGTCACGTGTGTATGTCGTAGCTAAAAACAGCAACATATAAATATATGATTATATATAGCACAGACATAAAGCCTTTTTTGTGGGTTACTAAAAAAAAGAATTTTTTAAATGTATCGGATAATCACAAAAATAATAGCCACTTAAAAGTTTGGCACCCAGTGTGTACCCTCATATGTTGCCAGAACCCATCCAATACGATCAGCTCGCTAGTCATCTTAATTTTGAGGTGGAGACTTTTTGAGAAAAGCATGGCGGCAACTTGAAGACAACTCATTGTCGCACTCAAAATTCCAATTTTTAAGATAAAAAACGAAAATTTTCTCTGTTTTTTTTACTCCGATGATTGATATCGAGATTATAAATAATCCTGCAGGCCTTCGATCCAGCAACAAGCGAGCCAGGCGCAATTCGATGGCCGTCCCACGCTTCTGCCGCGCTCCCCTGTTGGGGTTCCTGTTCCTCCTCGCTGGTGGCCTCTCCTTAGCGGCTCCCGAGGGTGCTCGAATCACGTCCGTTCCGGGATTCACTGGAACGCTCCCCTCTGATCACTATGGCGGGTAGGAATTGAGACTAGTGAAAGAATAAAAAATGTTTTTTTTTTTTTTAAACCTTTCCGTTGGGGAAACAGGTACGTGACGATAGATGAAGAACATGGGAAGAAGCTCTACTACTACTTTGTGCTCTCGGAGGGGAACCCTTCCGAGGATCCGCTGGTGCTGTGGCTCAATGGTGGGCCGGGATGCTCCAGCTTTGATGGATTCGTGTACGAGCATGGTAATAATGTTGTTCTTAATCTCTTCTTCAATTTTCATAGACACCATGCTCATGCTGGATGTGGATTGTTCGTCTGGTGTTCCTGTTTCCTAAATGAGGTCTGGAATAATGGATATGCACTTTCTAGTGCCAAAATTCGTTCTTTCGAGGAAAGAATCAATGAGAACCAAATCCTCAGAGAACTGTAATTAGTACTTGAAAAATCTGCATCTTCATCCTTGGAGATACTTTTTGTTGTATCTCGAATCCCAACTTGTCATGTAGGCCCATTGAAAATTGTAAAATACTGAACCATTAGCTTGTAGAGCTTACTTTACACTGTTCATGAGAGGTATATCTATCCTTTTCTGTCTTCTTATTCTGAGTCTTCCTATAAAGATGTTCCACACTAATTTAATCTTTCATGGCAGGTCCATTCAATTTTGAATCTGGGAACAATAGCCTCCCAAAGCTACATCTTAATCCTTATAGCTGGTCAAAGGTGACGATTTGCCCAAGATTTCACAAATAGTGGTTGCAAATTCTATGTTTCTGCTTGCTTATGGTTCTGACCATCTGATAGTTATTTTCCCCCCTATCCTCAGGTATCTAATATCCTCTATTTGGACTCTCCAGCGGGAGTTGGACTGTCCTACTCTAACAATATCTCAGATTATGTCACTGGTGATCTGAAGACAGCTTCTGATTCACACAAGTTCCTTTTGAAGGTGCCTAAATGCATTAATCTATCCCCTTATATCATTAAGCAAGCTAACACTTTGTAGTTGAGACAAACATGGTTTAATCACTATGATGCCTCATTAAGTAAGATATTGAGTCTTTAAGGATGAAAAAAAAAATACAAAAAGTTCAATTATGTGCATATCAATTGGTTTGTATCTTTTTTTCTTGTGGGAGCTTAAGCTATTTTTGGTTTGATTGTACAAGCAGTGGTTTCAGTTATACCCTGAGTTTCTAGCAAATCCATTTTACATATCTGGGGAGTCTTATGCTGGAGTTTATGTTCCAACTCTTTCTTATGAAGTTGCTCAAGGTACAAAGACAACACTGTTGAGTTGGCTAATTTCTTCCTCTTTGCTTTTGTTGATCAAAAGATTTCCTTCCAGGAATCAAGTCTGGAGTAGAGCCTATTCTAAATTTCAAGGTATCATATAATGGTTTTCTTGTTTCCTTTCTTCAATATACGTTCAGACATAATTTCAAACCTCTCCCATATACTCCTTTCAGGGTTACATGGTTGGAAATGGCGTTGCTGATGATGTGTTTGATGGAGATGCTCTTGTTCCATTTGCATTTGGAATGGGACTTATATCAAGCGATTTGTTTCAGGTGTTACTTTCACGCTGCACTATACCTAGTTTCATGGATTGTGAAAGTGAATTTATTAACAAAATTCCACAAGATGGCCAATTTGTTGATGGATGCATACAATATCTATATCTGCTTAGTTCATCCAATTTCAACTGGTCTCTGTTTACTTGGTTACATCATTTTGTGTGCTTATGTTTCAGGAAGTTAATAATTCTTGTAATGGAAGTTACTGGAATCCAACAGATGAGAATTGTAAAAGCCAGCTAGACAAAGTTGATAAGGTAATATTGATCTTATTTTGTGTCAATCTACTTTAACTGATAATATCAAGGTTCACTTTGCTTGCATGGCCAGGTACTTGATGACCTTAACATCTATAATATCCTGGAACCCTGCTATCACAGTTCTGAAAGCAGTGAACTTGCACTTCGTAATGACAAATTGCCTTTGAGTTTCAGAAGATTGGGTGAGACCAATAGGCCTTTACCTGTTCGAAAAAGAATGTTTGGTCGTTCTTGGCCTTATAGAGCACCAGTCAAACAAGGTCGTATCCCTACCTGGCCAGAACTTGGACTTGGAAGTGAAACAGTTCCCTGTACGGTGAGTATCCGAATAGTAGTAAATTTATAAAGGGGATTGGGAGCATGTTTAATAGTTCGTAGTTTACTAACTTATGGAATGATCACTTGTCAAATTAATAGGCACTGCAGTGTTAGTGAGAAGTGAACACTATTTTGCTAGATCATTTATTAACCATCAAGCAACGATGTCATTCTTGACTTGAATTATGCTGTAGGATGATCAAGTTGCAACTGCATGGCTGAATGATGAATCAGTGAGATCAGCAATTCATGGCGAGATGGTACAGCAAAAAGATTACTGAAAACTATTAACCACTTCATTGTTTCAATGAAACTAAGTCATTTGTTTTTGATCCTTTTTTTTCCTTTCGCTCTAAAATGGTTAGGAAAGCATAACAGGACCATGGGAACTATGTACAGACAAGATTACCTTCTACAGTGATGCTGGAAGCATGATCAAGTATCACAAGAACCTAACTGCTATTGGTTATCGTGCACTCATATTCAGGTAACTTGCCTTTAATTTTTCTTTGGAGTGCAATCTTTCTTGGTAATAGAAGGCCTTCTATCCTTTTAACTTCTGGCAATACAATTTATGTGTGCAAAGTTTTGTAAATGAGTGTAACAAAAAAAGCAACATCTCTTCCAAAAGTTTCCCACCAGTGCTCTGATTTCCAGTTAAATGTTTTGTTTTTGCTCATCAAGGTTAAGTTCTATACTGTTTGGAACTGTTTTTTTACGCGCAGCGGTGACCATGATATGTGTGTGCCTTTCACCGGTACTGAAGCATGGACTAGATCACTCGGCTATGGAATTATTGATGAATGGAGGCCTTGGTATGTTGATGCTCAAGTTGCTGGGTAAGCATTCAACCTCTTGTGCTCTAACACTGCAGGTGGACAAATTTTATCACATCTGCCACAATTCATTTCTCCTCTTCACTTTTTATTCTCTTCTTTGCAGATACACCCAAGGGTACGGGCATGATCTTACCTTTCTCACCATAAAGGTATCGTTTTTAAAATGCCAAACATGTTTCTTTGATCAGCATCCAAAGTTTTTTCACTTTGCTTGTGATATCGTGCTTCAGGGATCTGGTCATACTGTTCCTGAATACAAGCCAAAAGAGGCATTGGCCTTCTACACACGTTGGCTGTCTGGCACAAGCATTTGAACAAATTGTTTTGCATTTGTTTCCTAATTCTACCTCGATGCAACGATGGAGTTTGCCTCGATTTAGTACTTAACCTATCACCTGGCCAACCTCGCACTAACTTGGATCTGTTTATGTTAGTGTTCTCTTTCTTAAATAATGCAATGGTAAACTGGTTTATGAAGAAGATTCTTGCCTCATCACTCAACTATTAGTCATTGATGTTGCAATTTTTATCTAATAAAAAAATAGCATGGTAACCGAAAACAGCAATAAGAATGTTCAGTTCAGGCAATGGCAACCTCGATGTCATTGCGTCGACCATCTTCCTTACTGTTGGCAGTGGAGCTGCTGGACTCATCTGAATTAAGGAAGAGGCAAACCACGGCGCAGTCGTCGATCTTTGACGTTGGATACTTGAACTTCCAAGCCAGAGCAGCTGATTCAACGAGAGAGCGAGCAGACGACAACGACGACGACCTTGTGGGAGCAGAAGCAACGATGCTCACCACATCTTTGTTGGACAAAGCATCCCAGACCTGGCAAAAACTGGGAAGAACTTAAGGATATTTCTCGTAGAACAATTACATCATTCGACTGATCATGTTTCAGCGGGCTTGGAATCTCACCCCATCAGTTGCCAAGACGACAAACTCGTCTTTTGCCGTAACGCGTCTGTATGAAACCTCAGGAACCGAGATCAAACCGAAATCCTTCAAACAAAAATCTCCAAAAGCCGGCGCCATGGCCAAGCCGGGGGAGTTCTGATTGGGCAACCATACCCGAGCGACTTCTGGTTCATTTTTCAAGGCAAAGACACGGCCCCTGTGTCGCCGAATTCTTTCGGCTTCCCCTTGAATTGAATTGAAAAGAAAAGAAAAGAATCTATAAGATTTAGACTACAATCATGGAAGTAAGATGAACAGAGTGGTGGAAAAAGCATACGGGGGAGGCTCGGTTTGAGATCCCTGGTCAATTGAACTGCAATCAAAGAGTTGTTTTCATCTCTAGTGCCCAAAACTGCTCTGGAATCTCCAACATTTCCAATGACAAGTTCTTGCCCCTGAAGAAGACGAGATCGATCACAAAAGAGAAAACAACCTACAAGTTGTAAATAATATCAATCAACCTGCTTGACCAGAGCGACTGCTGTTGTCCCACTACAGAAACAATCAATTTCCGGGTGAAGCCTGAGTTCTTTATCCACGACTCTGAAAGCCTTCAGGAATGAATCTTTCCATGCTTTAAAGAAATGTAAATGGCCATCAGAAGCTCTTGCAGATGGCGAATTGGCACGTAGATTCAGAGGCAGAATGTCTCTTACTTTCCTTGCCACCATGTGGCCATTTGGACCGTGACCATCAAAAACTCCGCAAAAGACTGCATCGCTCCTACCATCAAAATTCTGCATGTTAAAGATGAATTCGTTACGATTATATCTTGGATAATCGAGATCAGGAAGTTAGTCTTACAGATATATGATCTTTAGTCGTGTTCTGTCGTCTTCCGATGTGACGAGACATAGATAGTTGGCTGGAATTCAACAAAACAAGCAAAGTCGGCGACAAAATAAATCACCTCCCAAACGATCATGGCGTCCTGGTTGGTCCCCTTCTTTCCCTGCTGGGTGAAGAGCGACGCGGCGCTGGTGGCGCCGTTGAGGCACATCCTCCCGGGGATTCCGTGGAGCTCCTCGTCCTCCGGAGACGACAGGCAGGACCCCATCGGGAGGGTCCTGATCACGTTCAATATGCATTCCAGAGCAGCGAGGCAGTTGAACCGAGCAAATAGAGTTGGAGGATCCGTCGATTCCTTCTGCGCCAGGCTTATCCTCCCCTCTCAGATAGGAAATATCATTACAAATAGATTAATAAAACCAGAAGAAGAAGAAGAAGAAGAAGAAGAAGAAGAAGAAGAAGAAGAAGATTGATCTCCACAAGAAAAGAAAAAAAAACGCTTTTTTTTAAATGATGAAAAGGAAGATACCGAACGGAAGAGAAATCGGCCGACGGAAAAGAAAATTATCGAACGACGTTGAGGACTGTGGACTCCAACCTCTCGCCTTCTTCCCGAACCCTTGGGTACGATCCTCCTTCAACTCCAAATGCAAATCCGCGTACGCCAATGCCTCCTTTACTCCTGCTCTCCCTCTTGCTCCGTCTCTCCTTCCTCTTTCGTTTTGGGTCTGTTTGTATGATGATCCTCGGTTTCCTGTGGACGTGCGTTCTTCTTTTTCCTTGCAGTTTGTACTCCACTTTAGTAATTTGTGTACTTGCTTAATATCAGTTTGTCTAGACAATTTAATAATTGAGATTTTTCTATTTTCTTATTTACAATATTTTACTTTTATTTGCTTAATTATTCAATGGATGTAACCATGCAAAAAATAAAAAAAATAAAAAATAAATAAAAATTAACTGGCCAACAACCGTGGCAGGGCGAGTTGGTCTGTGATGGGCTAGCCAAATGGCTGGATGAGATAGATTGAAAAATTTATAACCCAATCCAAGTGAAATATAGGATGGACAGATCAAATTTTTTTTTAAAAAATTATATCTTCCAGATTTTAAATAACATTAATTTCCATCAAAACATTATTATTTTTTTTTTTTTGCAAAAGATCATCTCAATTAAATATATTTTAGAAATATATATTTTAAATATAAATAGATAAAAATGTATCGTATTTGATGAAAATTAAAAAAATAATAAATTGACATAAAATTTAATTTATACGTGTTTCTAATCTAAACTCGTCGTAGATCGACTCACGAGGGTCACAGGCCAAGGCAGGTTGGTCCATCTAGACCGAGTTTAAAATTAATTAATAATATTTTAATTCAATCTATTTAAATTATTTAGTAGAGCCTAGTAAATCCAACCCAAATTGACAATTTTAATATTAACTACTTAATAGTTTGTTAACATTAAAAAATAATTATTTTATCTTAGTTAAAATTACTACACATAAAATAATATTACATCAAAACAAAATATTCGTACTACTTAAATTTTATTAAAATTACTTTAAATGAATCAAAATCTCTTTAAAATAGTTATAACTTGCAATCATAGAAACTACTGTATTAATTGTTATATGTTATAACAACTACAGAGACCATGTAACAACGAGTTGTAGCTATTACAGCATGTCAATATAAGTATATAACACTAGAAGCAAAAAAAAAAAAAAAATATATATATATATATATATATATATATATATATATATATATATATATTGTAAGTATTATAAAGTAACTATTATACGTGGTAACAGTTAGTCATAACTATTATAATAACTTTGAGCAAAAGAATATTTTTGAGAAAAAATATTTGGTGATGTCTTTTCATTTTTAATTTTTTTTGGAAAAGGGAGCGTTTTTTTATTTATATAATTTTGGAGGCTCTTTTAATATTTACTCAATAAAGATACGTTAATATTGGTGGATAGATGACATTTAAAAAAAAATTTGCTTAAAATAAAATATTTATAAATTTAATGTCTCTAACATGCAAAACAATTTAATTTAGCTTTAAAATGTGAAATAATTTGGCATGATAAAAAAAAAATGTAACTTATAACTACGGCGGTAAATGAACCAAACATTCGTGAACAAGTTTGGTGTTCGGCTTAGTAAGAGCTTGTTTATGTTCGTTCAATATATATTAGATTAATTAAACAAACAAGTTTAACCAGCTCGTTAAGCTAAACAAACAAGCTTGAACACATATGTGTTCAGTTCGTTAACGTTCGTGAACAATATTCACGAACAATATTTATTAATAAATTTCTTTTCAATATGCTAAATAAATAATAAAATAAAATAAATAAATAAATTTAAATTATCAATCTTAATAACAAATCAAACAATCAAACAAGCTTGAATTGAAAGTTTGATAACATCTAAGCGAACCAAGCTCAAACCAAGCTCAAGTCAAGCTCGAACCAAGCTCAAGCCAAGCTTGAATTGAGAGTTTGATAACATCTAAACGAACCAAGCTCAAGCTAAGCTTTAAACAAGCTCAAGCTCATGAAAAATAAATCAAGCCAAGCTTGAACACTCATTTCAAAAGTTTGATTCATTTTAACCTCGGCTCGGCTCGGCTTTGCTTGATTATCTTATCAAACAAGCTTGAACACCCCAAAGCTCGACTCGACTTGGCTTGTTTACAACCCTACTTATAACATTAAATTTATGACCAAAAGGAATCTAAATTTATATAATATGAAACAACTAAAATAAATTGATATTCAAATTTTTTACCTAGAAGATCTCCCAATATTTCATAAATTTAAAAGGTAAACACAAAATATATATATATATATTAATATAAAAAAAGTCACTCGCAAATACTAAAAAAACAATAAAAATATCGATCAATTCATCATTAAAGTTAGATATGGATGTCAACCTACATTGTGTTAAAAAAAAATTGTATTTTTGTTGTTATTTGACGTTTGAATTATATTACAAGGATCCTAATATTTTTCATTTTAATATGGTATATAGATTTACATTGAATAATGTTGATTGTTATTATAATAAAATAAGATAAATATAATATTTTATAAATCCAATAAATGACGTCGGATAGAATTATAAATGATTTGAATTTTGACTTGTTTATATTTTCTTTATTTTTATTATTATTTAGTTGGCATCGATATTAAAATTTATCCTTTAATCCATCAAAATTAAAATGTGATCTTTAAATATAAAAAAAAAAAAACGAGAGCGACTTATTTATATTTTGAAAGGCATGCAAATTAATGATCGACAGCGCAAAAGCACTCATGGAATGCATGCTTTATTATTCAACGCATTAATATTGTTGACGTGCACTAGTCGGTCAAAATTATATGAAAATTAGTGTTTATTCATATAAAAAAATCACCATGCATTTCACGAGCCATTTTTCCACCCATAAAAAATATGAATTATATGGATAATATAAATATACATATATAAGTAAAAAAAAAAAGTAAAATAATAACGGGCCTTATTTACTCTATATTAGGCCGGCCGATAATTGATTTGGGCCGGCTCAACTGGGTAGAAACTGAGAATAAAGATGACACCATTGTGGTGAGGAAGAAGAGTTAATTTGAAATGCGAGATGAAACTGAGGATGGGAGTTAAGAAAATTTAAAAAAAAATGGTGGCGATGGCTAGTAGATTAATGTAAGTTCTTGATACTATATATTTTCTTTCATGCTAATTAACGATTTTGGCATTTATAATTAAATCTCATGTTTTTAAAAGTTAAGAGACGACTGAATATTCGATTATAAAATGATCATTTTCTTGTAATGTTTTTCGTTATGGTCTTTAGAAGAATTATTACTCAGGCTGGTGCATATCTTCTAGGGTATGGAGAGTTGAAATGGGATAGATTCTGAGATGTTAGGTATGGAAGAGATGTCCCTAGCCTATTCATGTTTTCCGTTGATTTGTGGAGCTTTTAGAGGCCTGACTTTTATATTTTTCTGCAGGGGCAACATCACATATGAAACTACTAGGAGCAGTGAACTACTCCATGTATCAGTGGAAAGAAAAGAAAAAACTCGCCCACGGGTATATCTGAGTTGGTACTCGATTGCTAAAATTATCACAGAGCAAGATTTGAATCCACAGTGGTTCATCCCATTAAGGAATACTACCGTAATTCATGACCCTTTCATTGGTCTTAGGGTGGACCGTGAAAGTGTTAGTGTATACTTATATGTCAAGATATTTTTTATCTATTTTATAGATAATTATTTTATAAAAATAAGTATTTATTATTAATTATTTATTTTTCTATAAATATATAATTAATGATAAAGTTTTATAGATTAATGAATATATTAATCTGAAAACAGTTCTTAATTGAATAGATATCGAGAAGGGACATGAATATTTAGATCAAGGTTGAGTATGACTAGGTTGAGAGATACCGAGTGATGAATATCTAAATTGTACTTGGGGTGCCTTGAGTTTAGAGGTACATTGGACACGACCCACTTAAGAGAAGATCACATATTAAGCATCATTGGACATTCCTCTTATAAACGAGTGTAATTGATCTTTTGACCTAAAACCTTCATTTATTTTATACGTGGAGTTATATACTTTGACATTGTTAAAAGTAGTCTTTAATCAGATTATGATTAATATGATTGTTGGGTATATGGTAAAACATAAAGAGAATAGTATTGAGTTAATATAAAATTCATCGCTCTATTAGATTAGGAGTTAATATTCTCACTGCTTAATAGAGATATTAGTGACTTAAAATTCTTGGTCATGAGAATAATGATTTACCATTCGAGAGGAGTTTATTATATCTTAGAAATCAAATAAAACAATTAATTTGATGATGATGCATAATGTATCGAATTAATTGGGATGTATACTTAGATAAAGGAATTGGATTATACAGTAATCGATTCATAGTGGTTTATAGTTTATAACTAATATTATATCACATTGGGTGACTAAAAATTATTACTAGACGGTTTACCTCAGTATGTATATGGATTTACACTACCTGTGCATTATCTATAATTGATTATTTTAGTGGATACTAAAATTAATTAATTTTATCATTTCTAAATTAGAATTAATTGGATTATTAATTAAATCAAGATTGAATATGGATTTTTTTGATTAAAAAAAAGAGAATGAAGAATTCAAATAGTTACAATCATGATGATTAATGAAAAATTTGAATAATCACAATCATGATGATTAATAGAGAATTTTAATATACACAATCACGATGATTAATGGAGAATTCAAATAGCCATAATTATGATAATTAATGGAAAAGTTGAATAGTCACAATCATTATGATTAATGGAGAATTTGAACAACCATCATCATAATGATTAATGGAGAATTTGAATAGTCATACCTCTTCATTTTCCTTGGAGGCTATCTTATAAAATATTCTTAGGAACCCTCTCTCCATTTCTCCCTTGAAGATTTTTTCTTCACTTTCTTCCTTCAAAAGAGATCGATAGTAGTTCCAAAATATTTTATCGATACGAGAAACAAACAACTACGAATTATGTTTCGTGATCTAATGCACGTGGATACCGTTAGAAAAGTCACACGTGAGATTTTCATTTGCTTGTGATATCATTCACTCAATCAAGAACTATGAGGTAAGTTTTATTTTATGTTATTTTATTTAAAATTATATATATCACTAAAATATCTATAATTTCAAGAAAATTTTGATTTTAATATATGTATTTCATTGTCCTATTCCAAGAGAAATGACATATTGAGTGAGCTTTATCAGCTGTTTTTTTTAAAAAAAAAAGTCAATATTTTATTGCTCTTAATTAGTTTGATTGCGTACCAAATTTTAAGTGCAAGAAAGAAAGCTGGACTTCTACAGATCGTTGTATCACGATGTGCCAAAGATGCGAATTAATTTGTTAATTTCTTATGTGTAATTTTTTTATAATTCAGATATCTCGAACCTTATAGACCCAATTAATTCCAGAGATCAATTATTCATTGAATAAATTCAAAAGCACAAACGACTCCTCATTCATTAGCCAAAATCTCAAATTTTGGTGTCCATACAGAATATCACTGCTATATATTTTTCTCTATGGCTAAATTGTCCCATCTTGGCCAACAAAAGATAAGCATTTCCACGACACTTTGCTAGTGGTCCCCTTGTCTGCACTATATATATATATTTCTAAATTGATTTTTTGATCACTACTTTTGCTATAAAGTTAGGATTGAAAATCTACCTTATCACGCTATTTCATTTAAATTTCACTCTCGTATTCATTTTGTATTTTGTGGTATCTAGTTTATGCAAATATATATATGATACACACGATCGAGCACTTAAAATAAATAGGATAATAAAATTATCCTATATATATACACGTGATAATATTATTAAAATTATGCATCATTATCAAATCTGTCTCCCAATATTTTCCCCCCCGATCATCATGATGCGTTATCGTTAAGAGACCGAGATGCATGCCGGTATAGGTTCCATGTGACGTGGGGACGCCCGCATACATGTCGCCAAATTGAGCGAGACTGCCTTCTTTTGTCGTGGACTTTCTTGCTTGCAGTTGCAGGTCGACAACTACTGCTGCAGTGCGGCCTCATCACTCTCTCTTATTTGTCGTATGCGATCCAATTCTTTCAAATAATTTTACTTTCTATTTCAATTCCCATGCCTTTTATTGATCTAAATAACATGATTTATTTTATGATATAATTATAAACAAGTCACAAATCATCATCAATCCAATATATTGCACTCGCAACAAGTTAATTATCATTTCTTGTATATTGCAAGTTCACGTACATACATACATACAACTCTCTAGTCCACTGATCACGCACATCCCTGCCTAAAACGCCAAGATCGAATTAAGGAGTTAACTTTGCCAACACAGCCTCATGCATGCATTCAGCAGCTACAGTTGCAACCTTCATTATTGCTGACAACCTTTACAGGTTTCCCTATCCATTAATCCAACAGTCAAACGCAGCACAGGAAGCTACATGCCTAATGGAAGGAGTAAAGCCTTCACCTCCACTTGCGCCATTATTGCCCATGTCGTTTGCAGACCCTTCAATATTAATCCAATACTCTACCAAACTGTACACATTATATATATTGCTACAATGGATAGATGGATAGATTTCCCCCACAATTTTCCCCTATAAATAGGGTGGTGCATCAGGGTTGTCTCAAGCAGATAGAGGATCAAGAATATGATCACAAGAAACCATCAAGAGCAATGGCAGAAGAGAGAGAGTACAGCCTCAGCTAAGTACAGAGTCTGAAGGCTGAAGGCTGTACCCTCTCTCTTCTTCTCTTGCTCTAGTGATGAACATATCTATATACACGTGCATATATACATAGCATGCAGTTACAAGTTATGTTCTTGTGTCGAATGGTATGTAACAGTTTATATATAATATATTCTCGTTGCAGGGTTTAGGGTTCATGCATGGTTCGCAAATTATCTTTAATTCATATAACTTTTCATTTTTCTATATAGTTGTTTACAGTCTTACAGGAAGAGGATGTGGATATCTGTTGACTGTTTCAGTTGACGTTGAGAAATAGGGCCTTCAGAAGTCAAAACACATATTTAATTACTTGGCCTGCTGATTGTACAAAAATAGAACGTTTATTTAATTTTTCTCTAATTTTGATAATTTCTTTGAAAGACTGTTTAAATAAAGAGGAAAAAAATATGTTTTTTTTCTCGTGTTCTTGTTTTGTATGTATATTTTAATTTGGTCGAATAAAGAGACAAATACGAGATTAAAAGAGGTAATGGAATTGACACAGTATTGAATACTTTAGAAGTTTTAAGAGTTGGGATAAGATAATTGATTAGCAACTTAATTAATAATTTTAAATGGCATAAGCTAGATTATATTGGTATTATGCACTAGTGATGCAAAAAATAAGTAATAAATAGCGTACTAATATATTTTTTGCAACTTAATTTGTGTTAAACATTTTTTTTGTCATTTTATTGTTTTGAGTCATTTCAATTATTATCATTTTTTAATTCCATTTTTTTGAAAGTACACTGTGCTTCGTTTGTTGTTTTTTAGTTCAATTATTTGACACTATAATTAATTAAATTTTAGTATACATTAATAAAAAGGAACTAAGTAGTAATTATTTAAGTTAAAAAAATTGACTAGAAATATTAGTATGCATATTTAAACCCTCATATATTAATAAAACAAGTCCTAAATTAAACTCATTTACCAATAAATTAAGGAATATAGCTTAAAATGATTCTTTAACGTTACTTTTCACCCGACTAATTTATTATTTTTTCTTTTATAATTAGAATTTTAGAGGTTGATTTTTGAATAGGTATAAGTTGTATTTCAAAGCGAATCAAAAGGAAATCATTAAAAAAATTTAATTATAAGTGAAAAATTAATTCAATTAAGATTAATATATAGTAATTTTTTTATTATTTATCGTACATATACAAAAAAAAAAAATTAATCAGTTCAGATAATATCAAATTTGAGATAATAGATTCAATCGTACGAAAGATTTTTACCGACTGTTAAGATAAATTAAAAAATACTCATGGGGGACCGTTCAAAAGTTAAACATTTCTTGATTGTAAATCTCATTTGAAAATTTTTTTTTTTACATCATAACTAAAAATCAAACAATAAATATAATCTGGGTGACAATTAGATACTCTAATACTTAGTCGAGTGAGATAATTAAACCATCTCATGGCCGATAAAAATATTTTTGTGATTAATTTAAAATGCTTTAAAATAAGTTTTAAATAAAATATTATAATGAAAATTGGGGGTTTGACTGGCTCCTCCTTGACGCCGACGCTGTTTCTATTTCTAACTACGAAAAGTAATAACGACATTTGTTTTAATTATTATTTTACTTTAGAATTTAGGGTTTCTGTCTCAATTATGCTTGCTACCGAACAAGCGCACGGCTTCGTGCCCCAAATCGAACCACAGTATCTCAGGAGCACGCGAGGTTCCATCGATGGCGTCTACCCAATTTGCGATGGTAAGAGAATCCTCATCTTGCCCCTAATTATCTGTTATTTGGTTCTGAAGGCGTTCTGTATCTAGAATAGTCTGATTATCGGTGTTAAGTTCGCCACTTTTTGTATAGTATTGTTTCGCTGTGGGATATCGGTGGAAGGTAGAAATTGAGAAGTGAGAAGAAGGATTTAGGAAGGAGTTTCATTTCAAGTATTATATATTTAGAAAGGAATGTTCCATTTTGTGGGAAAAGAATAACATGATCGGTCGCCCAGTAGGCATATTCGTTTACCAGACAGTTCAACTAGTTGTTACGTTACACGCCATTACAAAAACAATTTCTCAGTACCACATGCGGTGATTTTGAAAGAGAACTGATTGGAATACTATATGATTTCGGCTCTGTGCTTGAAGTGCTCAGGCAAAAATGGTTCTTGGTCTGTAAGATGTGAGAAAAAGAGGTGCAAATTTTAAACTTGGGTGAGAAAAATAAGTTTTTTTGTTAAATGGAATAAACCATCACATCCATTCATTTTATGTTGGACAATGACTGTGTAAACCAAGGAAAACATATAAACAGAAGTAGAAGGAAGAAGATGCAAACATTCTCTTGTTTATACATTGGTTAAACAGCTGATTATGTATTTTCTTGATGCGTAGCTTAACTTCACTAATATTGGACATACCTTATTAGCCCAAATTTGTTACTTTCAGGTGGAGGAGTTGGCTTCACTGGTAAAGGATAACTTGTACAGCAAACACCTTGTACTTTCAATAGAAGAAACTTTTGTTAATTTTCTTCAAGAGGATACAAGGTAAGGTGGCATAATACAGTGGCAAGTTGGCCTATGGATCTTTCCTGCTATTACTCCTATGCTAATCTTCTTTTGCCCGTTCTCAGTCAGAAGTCTCCTCAAGTAATTGCACATTCAAAAGTAGAACTAATTTCATCCAACTGTGATGGACTGTTAGTAAAAGTAGTCGGCGAACTTTTGTCTACATACTAAGGATGGTTCAAATGGTGCCTTGGAAGGACTTGATTGTGTTGTTTTCTTCTTATACTGTGTAGGATAGAATGAATGTGACAGACATATTTTAAGGCACCCTTCTGCCGATGTGGTTAATCTACGCTTCCTAGGTGTTGGAGCATATTTTGCTCCTGTTTGTTCTAGTGACATGGTTTCTAAGAATGCAAATCTATTTCAATGGAATGGTGTTTGTCAGTGTATGTGTCTTTTGTTATGATACCAAACTTTGAACTGAAACTTAGTTGAAGTTGTGGTGGTGTTCTTTCTTCTCTATTGTTTTAAACAATTTCCAAGTGCAAACTACAAGTTCATACATAAATATTAAATTACAATTTAACATGTTATGCAGAGCTGTTTGGCACTGGAAGATGATGTTTGAGAGCGAAGAGGAGGTATCAACAGATGACAGGGAGGCTGCACTGCCATTGGCAGCCTTCCACTTAGGCGAATACTCGTGAAACCGTATCCCTAGGAGGGTATCTCTGATAACATGTTGGGTTTGGGGAACTTGAATATTGTATGCTATTCATGAATTCAAGATCCACAACACATGTTATAGATAGAACTCATCAAGGATGAGATATTGATAGACTGCTAGGAGGCCTCACCACCTTTGTCAGCCTCTCCCCTTATGAGAACACTTAAGTAGCCCTAGCCATAGGAGAGTAACTCTGACTACCTTGTTGAGTTTGGGGGATTTGAATATTGTATTATATTCATATAGTTAAGGTAGACAGCACATGTATATATAGGACCCATCATAAAACCCTGAACCTATAAGAACCAATGTGAGATAGAATTCACTACAACTCATACCTATAATTCCTTTAAAAATAGACGTAGAAGGTGGCCCATATCTACTCTCAGCAATTTTGTGATATCAACAAAAATTATGCCCCAAATATGCAAAGCATGATCCTAATCCTGGCGGTGCTGAATTCTTGCTCATTGTTAGTTTGAATCTTTGTATTATGCCACTAGGGATTAGTTCTGGTCGACAAGACAAGAAAGGAGAGGGAGGTGTCATATAGCAAAAAATTGTATAAAAAGTATTCAGAAAAGAATAGAAAGTTGATCAGTCTATAGGTCAGGCCAACTGCTTTATTCTGCTTGTCCAGTGACCAGTTGAACTGATACGGTATACATAAAAAAAGATGTATTGCTTGATAAGAAACTTCCTTGTAAAACCTGGTTCTATACTATATATGAATAATTTCATAGAAAGATGAGTAGAAATGTTTAGAAAATCTTATCACTTGTTACTATTACATAATGCATAGTTATTGATACACTACCACTGATATTGGGCAATGTTCTTATTTTGACTTGCCATATCTCATGTATGTTTTGTGAAATAGCTTATGTTTTTGGAATTGTTCATTCTATGAAATATGAGTTGAATTGTTATATATATATATATATATATTGAATATTGCATTGAGTAAGTATGTTGCTTTCACCAAGCATAATCCAATTGTTAATTTACCAATGGCTGCATATTTGCATCAGACTTCTAGCAATCTAGCAGGTTTCGTAACTTGCTCTCAAAATCCCAAACCTAAATGGCTTGTTGATTCATTTAATGTGATGGCTTAATGACTCCCCATTTTACTCTTTGAGTTTTATGCTAATTTTGATTACTGTGTTGTATTAGCTCCTAGAGAACGGTATATTAGTACACTGTAATGTTTTTTTTTTCTGCTTTAATGCAGTTCTGATGGAATCCTAGAACTTCAACCAATGAGTCCATACCACCGCCTACTTTTGCATCGACTTGCAGATATTTTTGGGTACAAAATCTTTCTTTATATACTATGTCGCCATATCATTATTGTTTCTGGGGAGAGTTTTTTTTCTTATAGGGATCAGTATGATATCACTGTCTTGTTGTATCCTATCTGAAATTATTCACTTTCTAGATTTGCCCATGAATCTGTTGGCGAAGGGGATGACCGCCACTTAGTGTTGGAGCGATGTGCAGATACCACAGTGTATGTTTTTTTTTTTTATTTAAACCTTTTTTAGTTTATATTTGAGCATAAAATTTTCATTAGAAGTTCTTGTATGATTCCAGTAGGATTTTCTCTAGTTATTGTTGGCAATCATAGAACACCAGATTTTTATTTTACTTTTACAAAATTATAGTTTTTTTTTTAATTTTCAACGGTTGATAGGTTGTCATGTTACCAAATTTACCCTAGAGAATAGGGTTTCATTGTTTTTGGGTCGTGAATTCCCATTGAATACAAGCATTCATTGTTAAATACCTCTAAATTCAAGGGAACCTTCAATTACGAGATCTATGAATCAGGAATTATCGAACGGAATCATTAAAAATATTCATAGTTATATTATTCTAGTGAATAAATGGCATGTAGAATGTACTTTACCCCTTCAAGTTGATAAATGATGTGGAATCATCCCAGGGAATCATTAAATAATTATATGTATATCATTCTAGCCAATAAATGACATGTGAAATATATTTTATCCCTAAGATTGAACTTTTACTATGACCAGTAAGTAGCAAATGAAATATAACTTCTTAGGATTAATTTTGGTTTATGATTATCATTCAAAATTATTCAAGAGAAATTGTGGAGGATTATGTTTATAACATTATTATCTTACAAGGGGTATGTTGAATATATTTTTCCCTTTGGAATTACTACCTGTCTATTGTTGACATATGCAATTATCCAAGAAATCAATAAAGAATCATATCCATATGACCATATTATTCTGAACAATAAATAATTTTAAAATATTTTTATCATTAATTTCGAAGTATGATTAACATATGGAACTCTTCACTAGAAATTAATGGAGCATTGTGTTATTTCAATTAATTACTGATAAAATATTTTCACAACTAGAGTGGTTTTTCAGTAAAAAAAAACATAGAACTTTGGATCACCTAATAGTCAACTTTTGCTTAAGCTTCAATAGATAGAAATAGACATTTTGTAACAGATAATTACCTATCATGTTCAAATAAGGTTAATTAGACCGTTAATTTAGGATCTTGATTTGATAGGGCAGGTGGTGCTAGAGAAACTCATACGCCCTTAATCAGTTTGATGTTGATCTTCAAAAACCTCAAATCACATGCAATTTGAGTACCTAAATTGACTAACAAGGTAACACAGCTAACAAAACAAGTAGGCAATGATAAATCACAAAAAGCAACACAGGAGGGACACTAGGAAACGATGTTTCTATATTAGACTTACATAAAAAAAATGACAAGATACAACCTAATATGGCCACTATCCCACATCAAGTTTGCAATAAACGTACATATTTTTAAAATATAAGATTCAGAGATGAATAATATGAAATTGATTATAAATCCCATTGATCCTGTCCGAGCGCTGAGTCGACGGACGCTGGGGACGTGACACGCTCCGCTGTCTCCGGCTGGTGGTGTAGATCTCCGGCGAACCTGCAAAGAAGCCGAGAGGGGTTTCCCGGCGACGGTCGTCCGACGCTCAAGTCAGGCAACGAGAAGCAGCGTAACTGTGGCTACAGTAGAGATTTTCGCATACCTTCGTCGACGTCTGGGGGTCCTTATATAGGACCCCGGGGAGGCGCGGGCACACTTTTCGATGCGTGCACGCTTCCCCAAACATACCTTAACAAGCCTGTGTCAGAAAAGTACCCCTGACGTCATTCCGCAATCGTCCGAGCATATCCCGGATGTGACGGTGGAAGCTTCCGCCGTATGATCTTGTGTACGGCTCGACCGCCAACTCTGTTGCCTGTCGGCAGCAGGTGTCTCGAGGATGATGTTATCCCTGTCTCCTTTGTCCTCTTGCGTTCCCTGTCTGTTCCAGGGCCGAGCGAGCCGATCGCTCGGCAGGCGTATCACTTCTATCGCCGGTTATAGGTATCGGTCCGACCGGGAGGACTCCCGGTCATATGCTCGGATGAGATTGCTCCTGCCTCTGTTGCCTTGTGCCTCGGCCGAACGGACATACCGGTCGGCCTTGTAACCTTCTTACCTTGAGCATCGGAAACCCGACCCCTAGTCGGGTTGTCTTTCGTTCGGCCCGGGGGATTCACGGTCGGTCGGTCGGTCTGCTTCGTCCGATCGGTCGTGTCTCAGGGTTGAATCTCTTGACCTTTGACCTCCACGTGCCGTTGACCTTCCGCCAACGAGGATCCCCCGTCCTTATCACCGGATCACATGTCTCCCCTTCAAGTCTAGTCGAAGGAGGTGCACTGACTGGACTGCCGGTCGGCCGGAGTGACGCCGTTGTCTCACTTTCTGGAATGTTCCTCCTCACGGCCGTTCGGCTTCTTACTGCTGCTGGCTTTGTAACCGTGTCAACGGTCAACGCTGACGCCCTTCGGATCTCCTCGGAATTCATGGAAATCCTCTCCATTAAGACCGAGCACGCGCGCTGCGCGCCGTAATGACGCTCATTAAATGCGCCCCTGTGGCATGGTGTCACGTGGCGCCTCTGCTGGCGTCATCGTACAGCTCGGCGACGTGTCCGAGGGGACATCGGCGGTTTGAAATGAACGGCCCGATGTGGGCCTCGGTTCCTTTGACCTGCATCCGACGGTCGAGGCCGATCGGGCCCGACCTTATAAAGCCTTCACCCTCTTCCTCCGCCGCACCCTTGCTTTCGCGTGTCCCGTATCCTTCCTCAGTGCTTCAGCGTTCTGTCCCTTCTCCGACGATTCTCCGCCTTCTTCCTTCGATCCTCAACTCCTTTGTAAGGTCCTTTCTCCTTTCTCCCTTTCATTCCTGCGTTTTCTTCGCGCTCTCGGCCGCGTTTCGTCCTTTGGTTACTATTTTGCTCTTTTTCTCTCTTGCGCATTTGCTTCCCCTTTCGATCTCTGCTTCCTCCATTGCTCTGGCGATGGCAAGCTCCTCTCAGCCTGCGGACCCGGCTCTCGGCCCATGGTATACCACCATGGAGTCGCGGTTCGATTGGCGCGATGCCGAGAGCCTGTTTAACGCTTTTGATAACCATTCCGACTTTGAGCTAATTTTACCTTCACCTTCCGCTCGGCCGCACAAACCGCCGAGCGACGCCTTTTGTCTTTTCCGCGACCAATTCGTAGCCGGTCTGCGGTTTCCCCTCCACCCCTTCATTGTTGAAGTTTGTAACTTTTTTGACATTCCGCTCGCCCAACTGGTTCCCAACACCTTTCGCCTCCTGTGCGGGGTTGTGGTCTTATTTAAGATTCACAACATTCCCCTCCGCCCGGAAATCTTCTATTATTTTTATTACCACAAGCAGTCCGAGCCGGGCACTTATCTGTTTCATGCTCGGCCCGGCTTAGTCTTTTTTGATAAGTTGTCTTCTTCCAGCAAACACTGGAAGGAGAACTTTTTCTACCTTCGTGTTCCCGGGCGGCTCCCCTTCTGTACGAAATGGCAGGTCGGACCGCCCATCTCTCCCGAGCTGAAGAAATATAAGACCCGACCGGACTATCTTCAAGCAGCGAATTTGCTAGCCGGTCTGAAGCTCGACATCAACAAGCTCCTACTTGAAGGAGTGATGTACATATTTGGTTTGAGTCCGAGCCGGACCCCCCTCCTGAGCAGCTTCGGTAAGAACTTTACTTGTACATTTGCCTTGAGTTCTAACTGATTTCCTTCTCTTTTCTTTGTAGCGAATATCGTAATGGAGTCGGTGCTGTTCGGAATTTTGAAGAAGAAAGCGGTCGCGCTCGAAGCGGCAGCGGCCAAGGAAATGGAGCAACTGGGCATCGCTCCGGTCGGCTCTCATGAGGATGAGAGTGAAGCGCAGGCAGGCGAGTCGGCCGCTCAGGCCTCGCCTATGGATGCTGCCGGCGGTGCGACTTCTGGCAAAGAACCGACCGTTCGGGAGGAAAACATCCGATCCGGAGGATGAGCTCTCGCTCAACAGGAAAAGACGGGGAGTTGAGAAGCCCCTCCGTTCGGCAACCTCTGCAGTGCAAGCGTCCGAGCGGACGGGCACCGCCTCTCCACGCGGCCAAGCACCATCGGTCGAGGTGCTATCCTCCGACCAGACTCCTTCTTAACTGGAGGCACCTGCGGCTCCCATCGAAGCGGTTCCGGTTGCCTCCCTTCCTCCTGCACCACGCCGAGTCCTCCGCTCGGGCATTTTGTCCACCCTGTCCACCCCAGCCTCTGATCCTTTGACGTCTGCTCAGACGACTCCGGGTCGGCGCCGCACTGTTTGGGCCACTTTGCACCTCCCCACCGAAGCGTTCATGGCCGAGTCCGATCGGCCGACGGCCCCCGAGCATATGATCACTATGAAGGGACCTCTAGCTGAGATGTGGGCGGACGCTCGGGCCCAGGTGGCCATGATACCGCTCGACAAGCTAGCTGACAGCCACATGCAGCAGTCCACAGGGGTAAGGTTTACTTCTTCTTTATGTAGTTTTCCCGATCAGCCTCTTTAACCTTTTATCGTACATCAGCGATGGGTGGAAGAGATTGCTGTCTCTAACCGCCTGGCGATGGTGGAGGACGAGCTGAAGAGGCTAAAGAGTCAGGGCGGCCCATCGTCTTCTCGAGGCCCTTCTTATGCTGAGCTGCAGAAGGAGCTCGACAAAACCAAGGATCTGTTAGAGGCCGAGAGAAAGAAGACGGCCGACCAGGCGTACATGCTGGACCAGCTTAACAAGCAGGTCAAAAGTTATGACCACAAAATTGAGCTCGCCACCACTCGGAAGAACACCGCCGTCGCCGATCTGGAATAGAAGAATGTGGAAGCCCGGGCTCTGCAGCAGCGTGTGAATGAGCTCGTCGAGCTGCTGGAAGGCGAGCAGAAAGGCCGCTCGGAGGAGATGACCAAGCTCAAGGATGATTTGAAGGACTTGCAGGGGGCTCTTGATGCTTCCCGTGTTGCCTTCAAAGAGTACCAAGAGGCGGAGCCGGGCCGCGTCGCTGCCTTGAGGCAAAACTACATCCGCTCGGCGGAGTTCGTGGAGAAGGTGTGCGACTGGTTAGTCATCGCCTTCGAGTTGGCCATCACAACCACGGCGGATTATCTGAAGGCCTTATACGAAAGATTACATTCAAAGATGAATTAGATTCTTTTGAAGGAACCTTATCTTATGCGTTATAAAATAATATTTCGTGTTTGCATTTTTGGTAAACTGAAAATATGTGCATGCTTGCTTCAAAATAACTGAAAAAATATTCGTTGTCTAATATGATGAAGAATGATGAATGTGGCACACAAAAAAAAAAATCAAGAAGTGACATTCGTTGCCCAGATTGATGAAGAACGATGAATGTGATAAGAAATCAAGCAAAAAGTTAAGAAGGGAGAAGCATGTGACTAGATTGTTGTATCACAGAACTCCATCGTAGAACAACAAAGAGCGTGGTCACACGTTGCAAAGGAAAGATAGAAGACGTTGTTGAGGAAAGACAAGATGTTACAAGTTGATGAGGAACAACAAAAACACTGGCAAGGAAAGATCGAAGACGTTGCCACAGACGCATGATGTGCAGATGCTGCCTCTTCTGATCGAGAAAATAAGTTGGGGGAAGAGAAATGAAGAGTCACATAAAGTGTGTAATTTTATGAGGAAGAGAGGGTACATGCGTCATTTGGTTTTCCACCCGATTTGGCGGTGATCATTGTTTGCTTCAAAATCAACCACCGATAGATTATGTTTCCTTTTCCTTCCAAAAGTTTAATGAAGTAAACGTTGAACAGTTGTGGAAAACTTTCCCTAATTTTGATTTCTGCTCTCATGTAAATAGGGCATGAGTGTCTCAAGGGGCGTGAGTTCAAGTGGACTGAAGCGGTTATGATTAGTTTTCAACTAGTGAAGCAAAAGATGACCGAAGCACTTGTTTTAGCACTTCTAGATTTTGACAAATTATTCGAAGTAAACTGTGACGCATCTAACATTGGCATAGATGGTGTTCTAAGTTAATCAGGACGCCCTTTGCCTTCTTCAGCGAGAAATTATCTGGTGCCAAGAAAAATTACTCTACTTATGATTTGGAATTCTATGCTATTGTGCAATCCTTGAAGCATTGGTGTCATTATCTTGTGTAGAAGGAATTTATCTTGTTCATTGATCATGAGACTTTGAAGTACATCAATGGCCAACACGAGCTGAGGGTGTCAAAGATTGGAAGATTGGACCTTGCAAGATACTAGAAAAGATTAATGATAATGCCGACAAGTTGTGACTTCCTAGTCATTTAAAAATTTATGATGTTTTTAATGTAAAACACCTAAGTGTGTTCTGGAGCCGGATACACCCACCCTAAACTTGAGGACGAGTTATCTTCAACTCTAGGCAATTGATGTAAGAGGGGATCCAAATTGTTTTTTTTTAAGTAGTTATTCGTTAATTAAGTTTAGTTTATTTTTTTCTTAATTATATTTAATTTTGTCCTAAATCTTAGGGACCAAGTCTTGTTAGTTAATTTATCCTAAATTTTAGGAATAAGTCTAGTTGGTTATTTTTTCGGTTTAGATTTTTTGAGGGTTTTGAGAGCTTTATAAACCTATGCTTAGTTGATGTTTAAGACAAGTTATTTTAGACAAGTTATTTTGATATTGAATCTATTAGGTTCGCTTAGTCCATGTCATGGCTACATCTCTTTTTCTTTGCACTCTTAATTTTATAATAGGTTTAAGCCTAATTTAGGTTATTCCTTTGTTTTTTGTGTTACTTCTCTCTTGTTAATCCCTTTGTAACTTCACGTCCCAAAATAATATACATATTCTGTTCAGCGTCACAATCTTTTTGAAGATAATTATTGCTATTTGTTATACATTTTTGTCTTTACAAACTTTTAACCAACCCTTAGTTTTAACTTTTAACAGATTTTTAATGTATGTTACTGATTTAAAAAAAAAAAAATCTTAAGACAAGCATCGAAATTTAATGGATAATCCATTTTGTCAAGATTTGTTGGTCTATATATTTCTGCACCATTTTTTATTGTTTTCTTGATACCTTCTACTTTTACTGCAGCCCACCGATTCTAGTTAGTGATATACTGTTCCAGTATGATGATCAACAATCTTTGACTACTTCTGAATTTACAATAAGAAAAAATGAGGCTCCTGGTAGGTTTGCATCTAATTGCTATTTGCAATCCAAACACGTTACATTCTTTAATTCTAATGTTCAAGTTTCTTGTCCTGCTTTATTCGGGTTTTTATTTAGCTAACTATTTAGGCTGCAAGTGTTCATAATTTCTAAAATATGTACATGAACAAGAAAGGACTTCATTTAGGAAGTTGGCTGCAGAAGATCTTCAGTTATGCTTTGTGCCTTATTTGATACCAAAAGTACTTGTTATTGTCACTCATGGCTGCATGATTCAGTTCCTCTTTCTGCAAAATGCATGAGAGAATCTTTGTTGCCAGTTAAACAATTCTGTCAGTTAAAAACATCCTAATGCCACTTTATCCTAGGTAGATGATTAGATATTTTTGGGGTTAATTCCACTACCATTCATCATACTGCGGGTTCAATTAAGAGGGATAATTCCTAAGTATTTAAATTATGGCAACACCCTGATGCATCATGTAATGACATTGAAGAAATAACTTCTTTTCTTCCTTCATCGGCTTGAAGTCTATGATTAGCTTTGAGTTGAATACTGTATTAACTCATAATCTCAATACATTTCCTAGCAAAAGTTGATAAATGTAGGATTAGCTTATTAGAACGTGAACTGCAGCCAAATCAATATGTATTTGATCGCATGGCTTTGATTCTTCAAGTTTTATCTCTATATTTACTAATTAGAATTTCCAAGTGTTCTGATGATTGATTAAAAATGCATAATAAAATCACTCAACATTTTCATACAAACAATACCAAATGACATTAGTGAGTCAAGACTATGTCAGCAGGGGTTTTGGTTGAGAAAATGTAACATCTAATCATAGAAGATGCTAAGAGATGGTGTATCTAGTGCACTTCACTTGAAGTGAATTCATGGGGACACTAAAGAACTTTGGACTAATTGTACACTAATACAGTCCAGTATTTGTGTAGTTGTCAAACTATTTTTTCAACTAAGATGCTTGAAATTGTTGACTGGTTTTGATCATCTGTTGCTCCTAAAGAAACTTTGGGTTCAAAACCTTATGAAATGGTGCCAAGGATCTGACCTGTGCCTACTCATCCAAAAAGCAAATAAGATCTACTCGTGCAAAAATGAAAAACTAAGCTTGAGACAAGATGAAGCTTTATCTATAAGATGTTCTGAGTAAACTGACCTGTGTAACTTTTGTAGTTAAATTGATCTATTTTCTGCATTCATATAGTTGATGCTCTCGGTAGATTTGTTTATTTCTTTTTTCTTTTTTACATTGGTGTTCATATTACTGATTGCAAACTCTCAAACCCTGCTAGTTTTAAAGACTGTATGCCAAGTATCACCTTCAACCCCACTTGAAGAAAGAGAAGCTGCTTATAAAGCTGCTCGTGAGAGGATTTTTTCATTTCATGATGACAATGAACAAGGTGCAAGTGTTTCAAAGTCCCGTAATGTTCCAGATGCTGCTAGGAGGATGATCGCACATGCACTTGGTCAGAGGATTTATTCTACTTCCATTCAGAAGCTTTCCCTGGATGAAAATGAGGGTGGAAATACTGATGAATTAACCAGAGGTAACGGTGAAGGTTTAGTTGCAAATGTAGAAAATAAGAAAGGATCAACTGCTTTCTCCACTGGGAAACTGCAGCTCCATGAAAAGCTGAAATATAATAGGAATGCCAGAAACGGTATTGAGTCGACTGATCATAAATCTGTTAGCTACAACGAAGCATACAATGGTGCTTCTTCTTGGAATAAATTCCCTCCAGATGGAAGTCGTAGAAGGATGATTGGTGTTGAAGATTTGAAGAAACAACAGACTGGAGCTGCTAGGCGAATTTTTGCCAATGCAATGGGTTTGCCTCCCGTCAAAGGAAATCAGAACCTTACTCTGAAGCCAAATGTTGGAAATAGAGATTCAACTAAAGAGACATAGGGGCCAGTGATCATGAAGTTAAGAGATTACTTGCTAGTCATGAAGAACGTAATACAAGGTAGCACTTTATCATGTTGGATTGTAATTGTTTTACCAATGACGGAGAAACAGCTCTAAGGATGGAATTTCTGCATCAATTATGAGGGCCTTTCAATTCTTGAATTAAGAAAAAAACAAGGGAATGAAGGATGGCCAGTGATTTCCATTTGGAATATAAGGTGTTATTTAATGATTTTTTTTTTCAGAGAGGTTCCAGAAGAAAGCATTTGCATGTGAACCGTACGTGCTTTACCAGGGTGGCTCTGTCAGCAAGTTCCTTAATTGTCAGACATTACTTACCTTGATGAGCCCCAGTTATACCTCTGGAAGCTGGTCTAATTAATTTGGTCTTTGGTAGCACTGCAATCAAATTTAAGCGTGCAAATATATGAATAATTATGGGATTTATGGAACAGCTGCTAATCTCTAGTCCATAAGGTGTGCCTCAAATATGACGTCGCACAAAGAATCTCATGTTCATTTTTTTTCCTTGGTTCAATCATCATGTATCTTTCTTCTGAATGAAAACCTACTTGTTCCATAAAACCTTTCCTTTGTTTTTTGTATTCATCATCATTTTCAATAATTTGCTTGTTTTACTATTTGTTGCAAGGTTTACCATGATCAATCTAAAAATCTTAAGGGTGCGTTTAGTTAGAGGTTATCTATTTAAGATTATCAATCAAAATCTTGTTTGGTTTAAGTAATTGATGATTTTTAAGTCATAATATATGCCTGATACCTCAATAATTTGGGCATATAATCCGAAATTAGAAAATCTCATTAAAGTAGGGGTTTTCTTGATTTCAGGTTTCATAAAATTTTTAAGTCTAAATTACCCTTCAATATTTACTCTTTAAGACAAAAATAACCTATAGATTTATCAAATTTCAATATGGCCCTCATATACAATCAAACCCGAGTGGTTCTTGATTCACATAAAACCCTAGCATAAGTAGTGTTCGTCCGTGGTGATCCTCCTCTCGCGCACATGCACTCAGCTTTCCTCCCTCTCATGGCGATCTAGCAGTGTTTCTTTGTGGTGATCCTCCCTCTCGCGCACACACAGCGATCCTCCCTCTTGTAGCAATCTAGCGGCTTTCCCCCTCGCGAAGAACCCCAGCAGCTCCCCCCTTGAAAGACGTACCATTTGCGAACATCCCCACTCGCCTTCTTGGAAAATGTATGATCTTATACAATGTTAATATGTACCTTAGACTTTTGGTCATTTTTTTACAATATGATGGAGTAGAGCTGACGAATATTGGCAGAGGTGGAGAGCTCATGAAAGGGCAAAAGTGTAGAGCTTATGAATGAGTGGGAAATAATTCTAGCTAAAGTAGTTTCTTTAAAAAGTTCACATTTAATTGTTGATCATAATACAAGAATTACTTTTACCTTTATTTGTTTCGATAGCAAATCCCATGATGGATTTTGTTGTAAGGTTGTATTGAACAAGTTCAACCGTTCAAAATCTGGTCTTGTTGCATCATGAAAGACTTGTTTTTTTTCCCATTAAGGAACCCTATCGACATTCTTCATGTTTGTTTTAGTATTGTCTTGTTGCCCTTTTGTTTTAGGTTCTGTTTAGTTCTTGTTTAGTTCTGGATGTTTATTTGTTGTTTATTTTTTATTACTTCTTGTTTAGATCTTCTGTTTAGATCTTGTTATTTAGGTTTTGTCGTTTAGTTATTGTTGTTTAGTTGATGTTTAGTACTTGTTTTTGTGTTGTTTAGTTCTTGTTTAGTTTTTGTTTAGTTCTTGCTGCAACTTACTGTTTACAATTTGAGATTTTCCGCCTTGCTAATTTATTGTTTGATTCATTACCTTATTTACATGATAGGCTGATATGACTCGGTTAGCAGTAAGACAGGTATAAGAGAAGACGTGCTTGTATGATTGAAAGCATGAATCGTTGGCGGTTGTCTTAACTATTAAGAGAAGTTCTAGATTGAGGAGGAGCAAGTTATGCATGAAGATGATGGAAAGCAAGTTATTTATGTTTGTATCGTTGGCAGTTGTCTTAGCTATTAAGAGAAGAAGTGCTAGATTGAGGAGGAGCATATCATATGCTTATCAGACATTGTCTAGATATAAGAGGAGAAGTGCTAGATCGAAGAGGAGCATATCATATGCTTATCATACATTGTTTAGATATAATATTAGGTCTATAAACATAAATGAGATGACTTTTCATAGTGATCGATAATGTGTTGATAACTGTAGCATGGATAGAAGGTCTTTAAGCAAACTTTGCTATTTGCTAACAACACATGGAAAATTGAAAGGAAATAGAAATATGCCAACTAATGAACTTGTAATATCTTTTCTTCACATTATTGCACATAATGTGAAGAATAGGGTCCTAAAATGCTTAACAGCTAGATCCAGTGAAACAATTAATAGACAATTTCATTTAGCTTTGAACTCTGTTCTATAGTCGCACAACATTTTGCTTAAGAAGCTAGAACCAATCTTAGAAAATTGCACGGGTGAGAGGTGGAAATGGTTCAAGGTTCAAGTATATAATTTTTATAAATTTATTTTTATTAATCAATTTAATATACATAATAAAATAAATTGATTTTATGATACTTCTTTGAGTGTAGGGTTATTTGGGAGCATTAGATGAGACTTATATTAATGTCAATATCCCAGCAAATGATAAACCTGTTAGGGTCGTTTGGTGCTTAGGGGGGGGGGGGGGGTGAATAGCTTGTCGCGCGCTTCGTTGGTGTGCTTCTTCGATGATGAACAGCGGAATAAGAACAAGAACACACACTCACAATGTTAACAAGTATATTTACTTGGTATCCACCTCAAAAAGAGGTGATTAATCCAAAAATCCACACATGACACTCACATCCACTATGAAAACACTCATTTACGGTAACTATCGAAGGCAAAGAAGCCTTACAATACTCACACAACAAATACAACACATGCAAGAAGAAAAATACAATGAATACAAATGAAAATTTTCTCTTCTTGTTTACTTGTTGCTTGTTGTTGCCTCTTGAACCTTGGAAGTGCACCAGCACTTATCCCCAAGAACCTCCAAGAATTGGCTGTGAGCAGTGGAGAAGATTGCGTGAAGAATCACGAAGAAGATCTAGAAGTCGTGCGGAGGAAATCTTCCCTTTCTCTTATTTCTAATCCTTTGCCATTAAAACTACAACTGAGATCTTTTGTTCACTTTTATATCAGAGGACGATTCCTTTATATATATTGATAGTTATTGATGGCCCTCATCTGTAAAGTAGATGGGAACTATTAATTCCTATCAATACATGTAAACAGACCATCTTTTAATCTATAAAATGTGGACCATAGGATTCTATCTTTTATGATAAATGAATTGAGATGGCCATGATGTAATATTCAATTTGTTAGAAGATAAGTGTTTTTTTATTATTAAATGAGGTTGACAATCCTTCTACTGTCTCCTTAAATTCTTATTATTTTAATTTGATAATTTTAGGATTTAGACTAGCCTCAACTTCAAACACAAAGTAAAAACTAAATAAATTATTATGATTGTGATATGATGTGAGCTTACATACATAGACATAGAGAATTATGTTTCTAATATGATACACATGTAACGTACCATTTACTCTTAAAACGAAATGGCTGTCTGCTCCAAGTCTCCCATAAGAAATTAAACTCGAAGTGATTGAAGTGCTAAAATATTTGACTGTAACATGACCTCAAATGCTCCTTTCAAATTGCGTTATCTGATGGAGAAACACCAATTGCTTTCCAAAAATATAAGATAAGATAGAAAATAATAACAAAATGCTGAGTTCCAAGTCGATCTTGAAACACTCGGGTCATTCATTTATTGGTCTTGAATATGACAAGGGAATATCAAGGGAAATTAGGGAAGCACAAGTGGTTCCAAATTTGACAGCCAGGTGCACAAGAAATTCAATACAGTGAGCATGCGCCTAACGAGAATCAAACCTTGCTTCGAGGGTTCACCATAAATCGTTCCCAGGAGTGCCTAATTTATTCGAGAGTGGTAGATATGTTATAATAAGATAAGAGATTAATTTCTAGTAGGTATATGCCTTCGGAGTCTTATCCTTTAGTCATTATTTGATGATCGATTATAAATTGACTATATAATTTATTTCTCTTCAGATAATACAGAATATGAGGACCATTTCACCGACGTTGATTCTTCCACATTTTCTAGCCTCGCCTTGCTTCAAAATCCAACCTGAAGCTCCACCCTGTAGAATTTCTTGTAACAATCGTCTATATCAGCTGTTCAAGGTCAACTAGAGCCATAGAGACAACTTGGATTTAGTTTGGCTTTTTTTTTTTACTCAAATGGAAAATAATTTCTAGAAAATATTAAACAACTTTTATTGTGGATGTAGTATTTAAATAGATTAAAATATTAATTTCTTTTTAGTAATTCATGCATATATGAAAAATATTTTATTCACTCACTCTCATGTAGATCAAGTGGAGTTGGTTAGGTGGGATAATTAATTAAATTGACTTTTCTTATTCAATTAGTTCAATTAAATTGACTAAATTGATCGGCCCTTAGTAGAGGATATATAAAATTTTCTTCAAAAGAACAAAACAAACGAAAGTGTGAAAGTTGACATTAAACGAATTTAATAATAAATATTCTACAAGTATCCTAATTTAAAATATGGGAGTATAAAAATTAAAATAAATTTAATTTAAAATCCCCGAGATCCCTTTTTAATTATCCTGATCAAAGAGATTATAATCTCAAATTAGATATGATTTCTTTTTTTACAAATTTAAATCCTTATAGAAACCCCTCAAATTCAACTGCTTAAATGCCTATACAATTATAGATAATTATACTTTATTTGTTATCACACGATAAGTCCATTCGACAAATTATATAAACTAGTTGTCAATAATTGTTTGGCTAGAGTTTAATTCTATTACATCGAACAATCAAAATTCTAGTCAAGATCGGGCCTCTTTTTTTATTTATTTAACAAACAATGAAGAATTTAAATAATTTTTATTTAACAAATTTTGCAATTGAAAAATATGGATAAAAATAGAATCTAAAATCGGACCCATGAGATTACAGATAATCTCGACGAAATCTAGCTAACTGCACTTTTAATAAATTTTTCATGCATTCTCTCTCCTCACCGATATCTTCGTCATTCGTACCCTAAAAATCTCTTCACAAAAGCTATCTAATACTACTCATTTTGTAAAATTTTCTTTCGGTCCTGTTCGAACCCATTGACCCTTAGTTGTTCATCGTGTTCGTCCCTTTAGAATTTAAAATTTAGAATTTAAAATTTAGATAGGGACAGACAAGGGCTGTCTTGGGCTATAGCCCAGCCCTTGAGTGGCTCCATCCATGCTATCAAATACAAGAAAAATGTGTACGTACTTTGAGAAGCGTGCACATATCTACTAGAGTACTATATGAATGGAAGTCCATACACTAATGGAGGTATGCGTTATTTATGTTTGAGCTCTCGTTGTTGCTACATTTTCTCCGTTGTCTTTCCACTATTCTGGTGACTGACTTGAGCGTCGGATGGCTAACGCCGAAGACCCCTTCCTTGAACTGGCACTGATGTTCTTTGTATTGTAGAGAGGAGCAGAGTCTTCACACGGGTCAATCGAGGAACCACACCCCCAGCCAACCGTCTTCACTGTTCTCAGACAGGATCAACGTCCTTGGTGAACTCAGTTAATTCAGAATCAGCCTAGTCCATCTCTAATTCCTGGATCCGTTCTTGAATTTAGGGGTTTAGGATTTAAGGTTTAGAATTTATAAGTCAGTGTACCTGTGATAGTAGTCGAGTACCTCTTAGTTCATCATGACGACTAGTACTAGGTGTGAATCACAATTAAATATTGTATCTTGGGAAACAAATAATCCGAGAAAATCTCGAAATACAACCGGAGGTAGGACGAATCTGTTTCAAGGAAATTGCTTCCATCGTAGGCCTCGGTACTGTTTTACCTCTTGGTCCTCTTTGTCGCTTAATTACTCTACCACTTGGTTGCTCTACCGCTCAACTGCTCTGTCACTTGATCGCTCTGCACTAGTGTTGAGGAAACTAGACAGGACCGGGCGGTCCGACCGACCGAACCGCGAACCGGTCCTTGATCCGGTTCGGTCAAAACCATCAAAGCCTAAAAAATAAAAAAATCGATTAAAACCGGTCAAACCCTCTCAAATACGGTCAAAATCGCTCAAAATCGCCGGTTCAACCAAGATTGAAGTATGAATTTTAATTATTGAATCATGATTTTATATATATATATATATATATATATATATATATATAACGATTGAACCATCGGTTCGACCGGTCGAACCTCAAAAACCTCAATCCAATCACCTCATCGATTCAGTGACCGATCCGATTTTCAAAACATTGCTTTGCACTTGGCCGCTCTATCACTCTGCCACTCGTTCCCTCTGCACTCGACCACTTTACAACCTATATTTAGCACTTAGTAGAAACCATCTCTCACTGATAACTTGGTATTATCTATTCATGTCTTAAAAATAAATTAAATTAAATTTATTATAATTTTAATTCGATTAATTCTTCGAAATCTCCAAAATCTCTATTACATTGTCCAACCGAAATCATACAGTAGTACTGCAGTAGAGGATTGGAAACCATAGTTTTCTTATAAATTCCACAAAATTCAACAATGTCGAACTGGAACGGGAACTGGAACTGGAACTGGAATTGGAATGGGAAGTCTTTACATAACACCAAATAAAACAGTGGTTAATTAAAGTTGATAGCTACCTTCCGGTGGTGAAGCTTCCGAATGTGATCGTCGGCGGCGTACTGGGGGAACTAAGGGTCGGCGGTAGGAGAGAAGGAAAAACCGGCACCGGCATCTTCTTCGGCAAGTTCGGTATCACTGCGCCTTCGAACCTCAAAGCTTGGACGACCTCCCTCATGGAAGGCCTCTGCCTCTGGTCCGGGTGCGCGCACCACAGTCCCACCAGCAACAGCCTCTCCATCTCCTCCGCCTTGAAGTCCGACCCCATCCTCTGGTCCGCCGCCTCCATCAGCCGCCTCTTTCCGTACATCTCCCACACCCACTCCACCAGCCGCACCGGCACCGCCACCGCCACGTTCCCGTGCTCCACCGCCGGACGCCCCGTCGCGATCTCCAGAGCCACCATCCCGAAGCTGTACGCGTCCGACTCCTTGCTGGCCTTCCCCGTGTGGAAGCACTCCGGCGCCAGGTAGCCCAGCGTGCCGGCGACCCCGGTGGCGTGCTGGCCCAGCTGGTGGTCCACCAGCCGCGCCAGCCCGAAGTCGCCCAGCTTGGCGTTGAACCCGGAGTCGAGTATCACGTTGCTGGGCTTGATGTCCCGGTGCACCACGCACTGCTCCCACTCCTCGTGCAGGTACAGCAGCGCCTTCGCCAGCCCCGCCGCCACCTTGTAACGTATACTCCACGGCAGCGGCGTCTTCCGCCCAAACAGATGCGCGTCGAGGCTGCCGTTGGGGAGGAACTCGTACACCAGAAGGAACTCGCCGCGCTCGTGGCACCACCCCAGGAGCTGCACCAGATTCCGGTGGCGAAGCCGGCTGATGATCTTCACCTCCGACTCGTACTCCTTCCTCCCCTGTTTCGACTGGCTCGATATCTTCTTCACCGCCACTTCTCTACCGGACCGACACAAAAACCCCTTGTAGACGCCGCCGAACCCTCCCTCGCCTAGCTTCCTCTTCTCCGAAAAGTTGTTCGTCGCCAACGCGAGCTCCAGGTACGAGAACCGCCGCGGCCCAGTCGTCCCCGTGCTGAACTCATCGTCCATAGATTCGGTCAAGTTCAAACTTGCATTCTCGACTTTGTTACCCATCAATCGACGCAATAACAACGGTCGACGCGCAAAGGTCACGCCTTTTTCCAGACTTAGTATAGCAAAATACAGGATCTTCGTCCTCAACGACCCTCTTCCGCTACGGATGTAGTAAGTCAGCGCCGCCAGTATGAGAGCAAGGATCAGAGCGACGACGGGAGCCACCATCCATAACTCGAGCGTGGATTTGTTCCTTTTCGGCTCGAGATCGGAGGTGAAATCCCATCTTGTGATCCTCTGGAGAGCCGCCCCCGATCCATTGGTGACGAAGAAGCCCACCAGCACTTTTTCCGGCAAGACTTCCCTCACATCCACCGAGCGATTAAGATTCAACGACATGGAGTTGGGACTCGCCTTGATCAGGTCCTCGAATTGGACGAGGAGAGACTTGGAGGTTGCGTTGTAGGAGATTCGAGCAGCGAGCGTGTCGTTGTTCGCAGCGGCTGCGCCGTTGGAGGTCGAGTTCACCCGATAGGAATTGAACTCCACGGCCAGGCGGTCGGAGCTAGTCGAGTTGACTCTGGAAGTCCTGTGATCGAACGAATCGTACGGTGCCAGGAAGAAGGAGAAGCCACCGATGGCGGAGGAGTTTACTGCGCTGCCACCGCCGCCGCCGGGGAAGGAGACAGAGAACTCGAAGTAGGTGGAGAAGCTGGCGTTCTCGTTGGTGGCGGCGCTCCACATCGGGATAGCGTGGGCGTAGTAGGCGGTGGCGGCGTTGGGTTGGCCGCCAGTGAGCTGGAGCGGGCCGCCGGACACGTTGATATTGCCGGAGATCTTGATGGCCGACTCAGATCCGAAGTCGTAGACAGTGAAGTTAATGCAAGAAGCAAAAGGAATTCCGGCGAGGAAGAAGGAAAGGAAAGCTAGGCAAGTGAGAAGGGAGAAGAAAGACATGATTAGGGATGGAAATTTGAGAAGAGAGATTGTGTTACCGCTGGAGAAGAAGGCATTTGATGAACTCTGTCCTGACGACCGTGGAAAACAGTTTGGGTTAGATTTTTCTGATCGGTTGACTTAAAGAAAGTCAATTTCCTTATCCTGCCGGTTCCCGCCAAGCACTGCCACTCCTCCCAAAACGGGCCGGTCCGGCCCAACAAAAGAGGAGGCCCGAAAGCCTAAATCTCGGGGCAAAATGAAAATACTCTCGTATAACTAAAACATAGGACTAACTTTGATATAAACTATAATCTAAGGACTAAAACGAAGCCACCCCCTCCATAAAACCCCTCTTAGTCCTCAGATCACACTTCCATCTGCCAGTTACTGTCCATTTGATACTGATAACGATGGAGGTATGTGAACATGGTGGCTACAGAGATAGAGAGAGCACACAAGCTTCCCTCTAAGCAGTTGATACGATCGATACAGTAGTTGTCCATCATTGACTTCGAATCTGCTGGTGACTGCAGGACAGACGCCACGGCTACATTCCGGCCTTCGGCGACTGGGACTACTCCGACGATCTGCCCATCACCCAGTACTTCGAATCAGCAATGCAGGCCGGTCTACTCCGAGGCCACTTCCATGGCGAAGCTCCAGCTTATGATGATCTCTTCAAATCTTCTCACAGCATAAAGCAGCATCAGGAGGAGCAGGCCCAGATCATCAAAAAGGTAATTAATTAAGGCGATCTGTAGCTCTTAATCTGCATAGCTTATTCTCGTAATTAATTTTTAAGGTGAAGATCGGAGACCCGAAGCAGCAGCAGCAGCAGCAGAGAGGGCAAGAGAGGAGTCAGGGGAAGAAGGTTTATGATGCTGGGAGAGCTCAAACGAGGCCCAGAAGAGCTCCAATGGCAGTGGATGAAGATTTGTACAAGATCCCTCCTGAGCTCCTCCAGGAGAAGCCGAGAAGGGTAAATTTCCTCCATTTTTATCCACCTTTGTAAATTCGCTCCCTAATTGCGTTCCAAAATTCGAGTCCAGAAGAGGATGCTGAAGAGCCTGTGGACAAGTTGCCTGCGATTGAACTGCAGTGCATGAGAAGGGGCATTGCTGAACCTCTTTTACGCCTGTTTTCCTCTGCTCTTCTGTCTTTCACCAGAATGTAAAGCCAAGCGAAAGAAAGATGGTGAGACAAAATCGAGTTACTTTCTGAGAAGCCAAATTAAAGCAGGTGAGTGTGTGTGTGTAAGTGTATGTTTTCATTAATTGCATGATCAGTGGCAATCTAAAGTCCTTTTTCAGCTTACCAATTTTAGCTAGGCCAGTACTTGTTCTTCACCCCTTAGAACCAGAAGTTCTTTACGGTTGAAATTGTAAAATTCCTGGAAAAAAGTAGAGACAAGTTAAAAAATAATAACAGTAGAAGTTGCTGGTGAATGATTGGAAGGCAATGCAATGACTGGAGTTGCTGTTATTGGCTGGTGGAAGAAAAGCGAATTGGAGGTTTCATCAATTTGGGAGATGCAAGCAATGAATGGAGGTGTTGGACGAGAGTACTAATTTGCCGTAAGAAGCTGTTTGGCTGCTTCCAAACGTCTATGGTTCTTCGGCAGCATCAGTCCCTTCCTTACCTCTTTTCATCTTAACATCCTTCTAAAATTTTGAGCCTACTTTGAAATTTATATCCAGATCCTTTAATTAAGCTATGTCCTGTTTATTTATTTATTTATATTATTATTATTATAATTATTGGCATCAGCGTGAAAAGTAATTAAAGAAAAGTAAATTGGTTAAAGTTGAAATCCAAATGGAGACGAAGATGGCGAGATCATTCACATGCATGCAATCGTCACTGATGTAACAGATGAAAAGGACTTCTTGTAATCTGACGAAAGCCACAGCATTAAGAAGGCCATTAACTCCTAATTGCAGTATAATTGTCGTATAAGAGTATTTGTATCCATTTTCTTATTTAAAATATATAATTTAGAATAAAAAATTCTTTTATTAAATTCGGATTGCCATTTTTCATAATACTACTATATCAGTTTTCCTATTTTTTATTTCTTGAAAATATAATTCATTTATAAATTCTAAAAAATAATATTTATAAATATAAAATTTAGGAAATAGATAAAATATTTAATGTAAATATTTTTTAACTACAGTATCTAAAATTTAGAATAAATTTTTTTAGATATAATAACCGATATAAATGTTCTAAGAAGGGTAATTATTGGGCAAAAAATAAAAATATATTTTTTTATCATAGTATTTTTTGAAAAGTGAAGTTTTTATTCTTATTTGCTTTACTCGGGGCTAAGATGTAGCAGATGAATATTATCCAAGAATTTGTTAGTCGATCTCTAGTTATAATATATTTATAGAGATTTTGTTTTCTAATGAGACATATAATCATATGATGTGGGATTTCTGGGTCACTCATCACTCGTCCCTAGCTTAGGTGTTATCTGATTTATTTTTTTTATTAAAGAGAAGTTTTTTAAAAAAAATAAAATAAAATAGCACTTCAATGTATTAAAATCATAATTATATTAAAATATTTTTCTATTAACCTGGATAAAATTGCTATAGTATTTTGTTGTAGTTATGGCCATGATCGTTACCATAGTTAAATCAAGTCAGAATGATTTAAATAATTTTAATTAAGTTGCTAAATAATATTTTAATATAAATGTATTTTTTTTATTATATATAATGTCGATTAAATTGAAATAATTTCATTATAATCATAATTATTACAATTTACTTCACGATATCAATAACCGTGATAATTATCAGAATAATATAAACTCGAATTTAATTAAATTAAAATAATTTTAATCAAACTTCAACAATTTTAATTAAATTAATAAAGAGTATTTGATATAATAGGATTTATAATAATTTTGATTATAAAAAAATAAAAAATTAAATCGGCGTACTTTCCTTTGTTATAGCAGCTTCAATAAATTGCTATTATTTAAGTTTGTGTGCTTTTTTTAATCCAGATATCTACAGTACGTGTATCTAGGATTGATTAACCATTTGAAAAACCTAATCCGTATACCGTAGTAAATCCTAAACTCTTTAAGTTTGTGTTTCTTCGATCATGGTAGTAAAAAAAAGATGAATATGTTCGTCCCAGTGCCCCTATCAATCCGTCCAAGATCAACATGGAAGAAGTAAATCACGGACGGCTACTAGCCTTTGGAATAGTGACTAGCACATAAGGGAGGCATTTACCTCGGCTTTACCAAGATTTGAATCTCAGACCTCATGGTGGTAATACCTCATGCGCTAGTCACTAGATCCATCCGAGAAGACTTGTGTTTCTTCGACCATGCACATACGATAAATATATGATGGAATTTAATTAAAGTTCTACATTAAAAAAATTTAAAAAAGATCATATGATTAAAAGGATATGGAATATCTTTATTGACATGAGGTCTTTTGAAAAGAGTCCAAAAGTAAGTCCATGAGGACTAATAATAACTACGAGGAATTGAGCGTGATATATTTAGAAAGGGGTTGGAAGTTCTGTTTTAACCCATTTCCACTTTAATGAAAAGCCCTTCATACTAGTATGAACTGAATGAAGAGAGAAGCAACCACAGCACGCATAGACTAAATCCAGTTAACAAAATATATATGCGCGCGCGCGAGAGAGACATAGAACTGAACTGATCTGAGAGCAATAAATTTGACAAGCAGCTTTCTTTCTCTCAATTCCTACCTCCTCCAAGATAATAAATTATATATATATATATATATATATATATATATAATAAATTAAATCGGGTAAATTTAGATAGACAAGGGAGTAGATCAAGCTAAGCAGTGGGTATGCTCACAGTCGTCACAGCGGCGGCGGCGGCTCCCTGTCGGCCCGGCTCTAACCCCATGAAGCATGCAGATGCGTACGTCGAACTCGCGCCTCCCCATGCACTGCGCGTACGTCGACGGAGAGGGGGAAAGAAAGCACACAGCCTCCGCCGTATCTACCGCCGGATTGCGAGAGAATATCCGCAGATACGCACATGCATGCATGCGCCCTAGCTACAGCATGAGAGGCGGGAAGAGAGCATCTTATCCACGTGTTCAGCAAGGAGTACTTAGAGCATCTGCAAAATTTATAGAGCTGTTTGTCAAATCAAAAAGTTAAAAAAGAAAAAAAAAATTTGATTTTTTTCTTTTGAAATTAATAAAAAAATAAAATACAAAAGTGAGGCAGTAGTAGTCTTCGAAATTAAATCCACTGCTTGTGAGAATTAATTGCCGGACTGCACTCCACGAGCATTCATTTATTTTTCTCGTACTGTTCGGAAATTTGTAGTACGAGTTCAATCTTTTCAAGATCACGCACTGCCACGGTTTTCGTGCATGTGAAAGCCAGCGCATAGTAATTGTGAGAATGCGATCAATACATATATTCTAGAGCTCTAGGATTGATATTATATGGTGTTTAAAATGTTACCTTCATTTATTTATCTGTATTTTATTTCGATCTATGATATTAAATCATTTGGGATAAATGATATTATATTTTATTCTAATATTATACGAAATTCTTGTCTGAGGGTGAGTCATCAAAGAGCAACTACGTATGAGTTCCACATAACCACTCTAACACTCCGTTAGAAAAGTAGTTGGTTGGAAAGAGAACCTTAGGAGAGTGAATAAAAGTAGTTGGTTGGAAAGAGAACCTTAGGAGAGTGAATATGAGAGTTATGGTGTCTTATGTCCGTATACCTATGCCCATCAAAGCGAGCTCCTATATATACCTTCCTCTAGGGGCACAAACCCGCATCCGATCATGAGACTACCATGTAGCCTCCACTTCTTTACCCATCAAAACGTTAGTTGTTTCACTTGGACGAATTTTGCCCGACCGGTCCGGTATTCAGCGCACGCAGGTCGTGTTTGTACATGTGTCAACATGATTCAGTATAATTCGGACCCTAAATTTGCACCCCCTGCGCACTCACACATAAGAGAGAGTCTCTCATACATTTATTTACATCTTCAATGCATGTGAATCAATATAAATCAATCAACAAGCCTTGAAACTCCCAATGTAGGACTAAAATCTCATTCACTTTCTCTCTTCTTCCACCTCTTCTCTATTCATATATTTAATACCTCTAGGGGCACAAACCCGCATCCGATCGTGAGACTATCATGTAGCCTCCACTTCTTTGTCCATACCTCTAGTTGCTCGACGTTCTCCATTGATTTCAACACCCACGTTCTCCACTCACGTCCGAAGGTATTGAGCTAAAGGAGTCGGGTGAGACTGAACTGGATAAGTCAGGAATGGAACATGATCAAATCGGAGGAGCTGCAAATGGCTGAGTTAGAGGACTCAAGTGAGACCAAGTTGGAGAAGTCAGGAGTGGCTGAGATGAAGGGGTCAAGATTCAAGTCTGACTAAGTCGGAGGAGTTGGGAGCAGCTGAGCTGAAGGAGTCAGCTGAGATCGAGCTAAATGAGACCGATCTGGATGAATCTGAACTAGACTCAAATATGTTTTGTCCTGAGCTAATCTCTTTGACTTATCCCTCAGCTTGATTTTTGATCGAGCAGCTTAACTTTTGACCTAGCACAGCCGCGTGTAGATCCTCCTATCGACCACATCATATGGTATAAGAATTAAGCTATCCACGGCTATTAAACCATTAGATCGAACCAAATTATTAATAAAAGTATTTTAATCATAATCAAAGTATGTAGAATGACGAGATTAATCAAAAGTTTCTTCGACACGTACGTCATTGACTGGTTCCCGAATTCAGTCTGAAAATCCTTTGCCTGTTTCTTCGCTCACGACTCCATGGGCTTATCATAGATGCGTTGTAAGGCCCATTAGCGCAGACACCAAACACATTAACGTTCCTGCCCATTCCATGCCAAACACAACGTTCCTTTTTCTCTTCAGTGCTTGAAGCCAAACGCAACGTTCCTGCCCATTCCATGCCAAATCACCAAGTGTATATATATATATATATATATATATATATATAATTGTTGGGAAAGGACTCGAAGGAACATGAACATGAACATGAACATGGCTGATGAGTGACTCAGTACTAGACAGCAATAATGGTGATGAATGATGATGGCCACCAAACTGATAAAAAAGAAGGATATATCCATCAATCTGTCAATGTTGTATATGCATCGATCTAATAAATGGCCAATGCCCTTTTGCATTGTTCAGCCATATATATCCATTAGAATTTCAAATCAGCAAGGAGATCATTTAAGGCCACTTTGATTTGTTGTTTCCTTATAATTACCCGTGCTCTACTTTCTTCTGTACTACAGCTAATAGAAACGTTCTCTCCTTCATTTTAGGTCCGTTCGTTTACTTATAATGCACAGCTTAAAGCTCGGATCCTTTATCAACTAACAGAGAACTGCCACTATAAATTTCACTCTATGATCAGATGCATAAATTTCCTAGCTCGGAAACCTTTCGGTGGAATAAGCCAATCAACTCCAGGACAGAGATTCAAGGTCAATAAACAAATCAAGGCCCTACACTTTTCCTCTTTGGCCCGGAGTGTTAATAAATTATTGTAATTTTTTATTCAAGTTTTCTTTATTTGATTAACTTTATCTTGGTGGAATGAATGTTTCAAGATGTACGTACAAGTGGGAATTTGTGAGTGTCATGATGGCAGTGGGTTGCATCGACGGTTTAGTTGATGGATACGTGAGACTTTGAGATTTGTGGGGAGGATGTGATATCTCGAATTAAGAGGAAATATAGTTTGGGATTGGAGTTGAAGTTGGAGTTGGAGTTGGAATTGAGTTTGACGAATGTGGTTTGTCGTGAGGCGTGAGGGAGTGTGCCCATCTCCATCGTAAATGGTGCATCGATTGATGGGTGAACATGTGATTTGAGAAATTTTTAAATCAATTATTAAAGCTACACACTTTCCCATGCCTAAATTTAATGATTTATGATCCTAATCAATCCGTGCTTATCAAATATTTTTAATCAAAAATATTTAATATTTATATATAATAATACAACAACAACTTTTAAGAACTCAATAAAATGAAACGATGAAAGTGACTTGAGTGCCTCCATCCTAAGTATATATATATATATATATATATATATATATATATATATATATATATATATATATATATATATATAAATAATATTTTTATTTTTTAAATATGTATTATATGTCTGCACTATCGACATTCACCTTAAAATATTTTTATTTTAACCTAAGATTTTCATTTTTACTCTCATGCTTAATTCATTCTTAACATTTAATTCCACATAATATAATGCATGTCATCATTAATTTATATAATTTTATTTTAAATTTGGGAGTTACTTTATTATCACAAAGAACGTATACTTTTATTTCAATCATTTGGTTGTATTTTATATAAAATGTCTCTATATATCAATCCTTTCACATTTTTTTTTTATCAAAACAACTTAGATGTTTAAAGCTTTCAATTACCTCTTATATCTTAATAATTATCTTACTATATTTACTATTACTAAATTTAAATTATATATATATTTTATATTTATTCTATTAAACTTAAAAGCTGTTATTATTAGCATTTTCCATTATTATTTCATCTTTAAAATAATATCATTTGCATATGTGGATTATTAATACACATTGGATGGGTTCGTAACTAATATAAAATATAGTTAATTCTTTTTTTTTTTTACCATGTTATAGGATTCAAAAATATATATACATGGATCGATTTGGTTCAGTGCTATTGGTAATAACCTTAGTTATCCATTATACTACTTAATCTTATTTGATTCATGTGATCTATAATTCCTAGAGATGGAGCATGTCCACCACATTGGTAAAGGGGATATACCTGAAATCGCATTACCTCATAGCGATTCTAGGGTTAACGAATTCATTTGTCCAAATTTACCCTTCGTCGGTTCCAATCAAACTCGTTTGTGTTGCGAGATTATCGGTGCAATTGTTTCTGAGTCAAAGTTGAACAGTTTGACTAAGCTCTAGTGGATTTGAGTTTGAGTTTCGATGTTTGGACAAAATGTTGTGGATAACATGTTTAAATAATATGTTGTTGGACAATATGTGAGAAAGGTTAAGTAGATCAAGGAGAACCGATACTTGATTGACAAAGTCGTAACTGGAGGTTAGGCAAGGCAAATCCTAACTCGAGGGTTAGGCAAAGGAAAAGTACAAGTGAGTCAGGGAGGATCACTTGTTGGTAAGGAAAGTTCAAGTGGGTCAAGGAGGACCGTATGTTGCAAGGAAAGTCCTAATTATGATTAAGAAAAGGAAAGTCTAAGTGAGTCAATGAGGACTGCACTTTGACAAGGAAAGTCCAAGTGGGTCAAGGAGGACCACACGTTGGCAAAGAAAGTCCTAACTATGGTTAGACAAGCAAAGTCCAAGTGGATCAAGGAGAATCATATGTTGGCAAAGGAAAACTCTAATTGTGGTTAGGCAAAGGGAAGTCCAAATGGATCAAGAAGGACCGCACATTGGAAAAGTAAATTCTTAACTATAGTTAGGCAAGAGAAAAAACTAAGTGAATCAAGGAGAACCATACTTGGTGATCAGAAGTCCAATGAGAAATTGACAAAATCCAAGTGGGTCAAAAGGTTGATTGGACATTTGGTAGAGAAGTCACAACAGGTCACGGTTGACCAAAGATTGGGCAAGGGAATCCTAGACTCAGATTAAATGAGTCAGAGCTAGGCAATCAATTAAATAATTGATTGTGTCAAATCCAATCGATTAGTGGATCGATTGAGAGCATATTTTTGTGAAACAGAAAGGGCTTGGATCGATTTCTTAATCGATCAAGGATAACTTAATCAATTAGTTAATCAGTTGAGAGAGGTTTTTCGCGAAGCACAGTAGTCGCGTCAAGAAAATGGTGAATCGATTGGGAAGGTGCCCAATCGATTCTAAGGGTTCTCGCATTAACACAGAGACACTCTGGATCGATTGGGTGATTGATCCAGAAGTGCTTAATTGATTGACTAATTGATTGGGGAAGATAGTTGTGAGATTTGACGACAACATTTGCTCGGATCTGATGTGACAATCGATTGAGAGGTAAGGTCAATCGATTGAAGCCCTAGATTGTAAAATATAAAGGCTTTGGCGAGACTTAAGCAAAGATTTTTTTTCTTCGATTCTTTCCGCTAATTCTTGAAGGTTCTTAGAGCAAAGTGCTACTACATTTTCAATTATCAAGAGGTGATCCACAGCAACAAGAGATCAAGAGCAAAAGTTCTTCATTGCAGTATTCATGTCCTTAATCTTGTTGTATCATTTATTGTATTTCTCGTGTATTCTAGTGTTGAAATTTGTATGAGACTTCTCCATCTTCTAAAAGAAGGATTTCATAGTGTGTTATAAGTGAGGAGAGCAGACTCTTGGATTAGTCACCCTAAGGAGGTGATACCAAGTAAAATCAAGATGTTAACGTTTGCTTCTAGTTTTTCGCTAGAACAAATTATCAACAAAGCGATTGGAGCTAATCACCCCCTTCTAGCTCCCGGAGTGTCCTAACAGCTTGCTATCAACGAAACGTCGACAGAGATAGAGATTGAGATCTTTGTGTTGCCTAAGTGCAACATCGCCGCCAATGTGCTGATGTAAGGGATTTTGTCGTCGCTTCTAGGAGGTCCGCCAGAAACCCTAAGGCTACCTTCACTTATAGGCAACACTTTTGCCTAACGAAGAAGTCATTGGAGGTCCAATTCGGGATGATCATTCCCCAATATATGACATCCGCATCCATCGTTTCACTCTCATCCTCTTCCCCGTCAAACACGAAATCGAGGTCCCGAGGTGTAGGGGGGCTCTCGAGTCGAGGTCGCTGTTGGACTAAAACACAGGTGGGATGAAAGGGCGAGGACGGGAAGGGGATCGAGGGAGAGAGAGGCATGGTCATCGTTGAAGTAGTCAAAGGCGGTGTCGAGGTCGGTGGTGTTGGATAAAAAGAATGCTAGAGGGGGGGGGGGTTGAATAACGATCGTTGAAAAATCATTATTGAGTCAAAGTATGCAGTGGAAAATAATAACGAAAATAACGCTAACACACCAAGTTTTACTTGGTTTGAAGCCTTCGTAGACTCCTACTCCAAGGTCCGCACGTGAGAGTACTTTCGTTGGACAATCCACTAATAGTTCTCAAAAAAGTTATATAATAAGTACAAGAACTATAAAATAAAATTATCGACAATAAGGAAAATAAAAACTAAGTCGCAAGATGTCAGAGAAGCTTCACAATGTTGCAGGAGAGTCTTTGGAGTAGCGCACAAGAAAGTAGTTACAGAGAGAAGTTGTGTTTTGTGCTCCTGGTGAAAGGCTGCTTATATAGGCAATTCTGGGTGGCTGAACCGTGACGTCAGCCATCCAATTAACGTGCTCCAAGCTGGCGACAAGATTGATTTTTGGTATTCCGGGTGCTAGGACCACTCCGAGCGCCCGGATCCCTTCAGGGCATCTAGACCAACTTTTTGGCAGCCTTTATTTCCTGTAAAATGAAGTTACTCCGAGATAATAAAACTTATATTACCCTGTAAAACAAGTGTTAGTATAATTATAGTTAAGAGTAGTAATTAGATTATGTCCCCTCGAGATCAGAATCTAGTCAAGATCTCAACTTAGATTTTCCAAATGAATCTAAGTTGGATCGATGCCTACTGTTCCCTCAAACGGGGAACACGTCCTCACCAAGTCACTCTCCTCTAGTGACTTACCCCAACTTACCGCTTTGTCAGACATCCGGTCAGCCCGTCGATCTGTCTAGACTTCATGCCAACTATCCGGTCGGGCCGTTGACCAAGCAAGATTTCGTGCTAGATATCCGATCAGTCCGTTGACCTATCTGGACTTCGTACTAGCTATCCAGTCAGCCTGTCGACCTAGCTGGATTTCTTGCTAGATATCCGATCAGCCTGTTAACCTATTTGAATTCTCTTGCACACTTAGTTAAATCGTTAGATCATATTAAACCTAATTTAACTTATTTTGTCATTCATCAAAACCTGAGTTAGACCATTAATGCAACCTGCACCAACAAGTGGAGGAGGATGAGAGAGAAGCGAAGGGGGGAGACTAGAAGGGCAGTAGAGGAGAAGAGGGCTCGAGGTCATCGGCGAAGTGGGGAAGCAGCAGGAAGAGATCACCCACCATTAATGACGACATGATCACCCAAGTGCTGATGTAAGGGACCTCCACGACCATGGTATGTGGGCTAGAGGGTAAGACTGTGACAAGGATAAGGGCAATATAATAAAATATTACACTAGATTATATTATTAAAACCTTCTAATCTCATATTAAATCAAATAACATTTAGATTATAGTTTATTTATCATATTCTCAATTATAATTGAACCAAACACACCTTACAAGTATAATGAATAGATAAAACACTTCGAGAACAACATTAGTTAGTGATTGAAATCATATTAAGAGTTTGATTCATTCAATCAAATAAATTATTTATATTCTTTTAAAGTATTTGATTTACATGGTATAAAATATTCACAAGTAATACTATCTCTTATATATTCAATTTATATGTACAACTCTTTAAATTTATTTTTTAATCAAATATACGAACTATAATCATGACAGGATTTATTCTTGCTATTCAAACAAACAAAGATTAACTAAACCGAAATCGAATGTTTGCACATTTCAATTTGTCATTGAGAACCGCTTTCAAATCGAAATCGGCATCACCGTTCACTGAATTAATTGCAATTCAATGCCAGCAGAATAAGAAATGCGCTTCCGTTCAAACTGTCTGCGACACGTCGCTCCAGTTGGGCCCCATCTGAGCTGTCCCGTCAGAACGGAGCTCCCCCGGCCAGGCGACCACGTCAGCATCGACTCATCCTCGCAGGGTCGCGGGCCCACCTCCCACCGCCCAAGCCCTGGACGTCCTCCCCGCGGGCCCCGCTCCCTTCGTCCTTTCCTCCCAGCAACAAAAAAGAGAACCTGCCAACTTGCCAATTTTTTCCCGTTCCTTTTGCAGATGCCTCCGTGGCTCCACCCCAGCGCTGAAATCTACGGCCGCTGCTCTTCTCCCACGATTCATCGGACGGTGAATAATTCACCGAAAAATCCATGTCAAGAGTCGGAGTGCAAATTGATGATGCCGATCCAAACAGGTGGAAAGCTACAAGCGTGAAATGGAGGCGGCATGGCCAGCCAATTGTATGTGGCGTGTTGCCTGTCGAGATTCTTTTAGGCCATGGGCCTCGGCACCTCGCCTCTATAAAAGCCCTCTCTCCCCGAGAGCTTCACTCCCATCCCTTCAGGCTTCATCTCCATCTCCCAGCCGCTTCTGCTTCACTCTCCTCCACCTCCCACCTCCCATGGCTTCTGTTGCGGTGAGCTAGCTCGATCGGTATATATATGGACTGATGTTTGATTATTGATTGAGCTCGGATCATGTTGCAGGTTGAATCAGCTCCGGCCGTGGAGGTTCCGATTGAGGCCCCGCCCGCCCCGGTGGCCGAGGTTGCCGTGCCGACGGAGGATCCCGTCGTAGAGGAAGCCGCGGACGCTCCGGCAGTTGAAGAGGCCGCCGAAGCTCCGGCGGAGGAGCCCGTCGTAGAAGAAACCGCAGACGCTCCGGCACCGGCCGAGGAGGCCGAGCCAGAGGCCCCTGCTCCGGCAGCCGAAGAGGCCGCCGAAGCTCCGGCGGAGGTGCCCGTCGCAGAGGAAGTCGTAGAAGCTCCGGTTCCGGCCGAGGAGGCCGAGCCAGAGGCCCCTGCTCCGGCAGCTGAAGAGGGCACCGAAGCTCCGGCGGAGGAGCCCGTCGCAGAGGAAGTCGTAGAAGCTCCGGCTCCGGCCGAGGAGGCTGCTCCGGCCACGGAGTGAGGAGGAGGGAGGAGTCGTGGTGGTTGATCTTTTCAGATCTCGTGACGGTGGTCATGGTTTGCATGCCTATGGCTATGAGATGGAGGTTTATCAGCAATAAGAGTTGAGTAATAACCAATAGCTGTTGTGATAATAATATGAGTCTGTTCTTGTGTGAGATTTAAATAATTAAGCGTCTGTATCTTAAATTTGTTAGTTGATGGTTTAAGTGATAATGGTCAATCATAGTTCTATCAGATTTTTTTCGACTTATTGTAAAGATCGACATACCGCTGTGATACAACGGAGGAGCAGATTTAACCCATGGAATACATGAAAAAGGCATCACAGCACCTCAAACTGTGCACCGCTAGCCATGCTGAGGATGAAAGTGAAATGAACAGGAAGAACTTATGGTAGATCCATTCAAGTATAATCTATCATAACATTAATAAATATTCCTTTGAACCTAGCATTTTAAAACCAAACCAAACAAAATACTATGTATTTTTTTTTTTGGAAAAAATATTAATCATGTCTTAAAACTGAAAAGATAGCACGTTGGACAGATGACTATGAAATTGATTGAGAACAAATCGTGAACTAGAGGAGAAATGAATTTCATTTTTTTTCTTTGCATACACCAAAGAGAGCAGACAAAAAATATTAGCGCCAAGGTCAAGAAAGGGGTCTCTGGCTAGGTTCTCCGACGCGGGAGTCAGTATAGTGTCCGAGCAGGAAAGTGGAGAGATGAATAGTAAATATATGTATGTAAGTAAGACTGTTGTAAGAGATATACTATGACCTCTTTATATATAACCTCTCATAACTTTCGCCATCACGAAGTGACAAATAATGTCGAGCGTCAGAAGTTGTTGGGTAAAGGAAGACATACAACCCGAGAGATATACCGTCATCGTTCAAGGAATCTTCTGTTACTCATATGTACCCTTCTTTTATAACTTACGTCATTAATGAGGCTATTGAAGAAATACACCATTAATGAAGCGGTTGAAAAAATATGCTGTCATAATATGTCGGTTGATGAAAAATGTAAGGTCACATTTGAAGAAGGTTCGAATGAATGCTCATATTACAATAGAAGCATATTCTCTAACAAATGGTTGTTATTCTGATAGGTTACTATGATTCTCTAACCATGTTATCTACTGAGTGTATCTCAACCGAATATTTAAACTGACTAACTGTATAGCCGCCCTTCCCTTAAGTCACTCGTTATGCACTAGGCGATGTTGGATATCTACTCTGGAATTAATATGAAGTTAAGTCTTCTACGTTCGGTCGGTTCTATGATCGACCAGCCATTTACCAGGCTACTTGTCTCTGAAAAATGGGAAACTAAGTCTTAAGAAATTTGATCGGTACTTTAAGCTAATCGTCCATTTAAGAGAAGACTTGCCTTTAAAGTGAAAACCTGAGATCTAGCAGGTTGACCGAGTTTATAAGGAGAGTTACTTTACACATTTATGTTATGTATGTATAGGAGACGGGCATCTTGAACTGTATAAATTTGATCGGAGTTATTACTGAACGGTTATATGAACGAGGATTGACATGTGAGAAAACCCATAGGGTCGGCCGATAGTGGGGTCGACCGGTCATATGTTGAAAGACTTGTATTGAGTGGGAAGCTGGATGTCCTTACTCTGGTGGGACGTATGACCGACTAACTTTGTGGTAGGTCAGATATTCCTTAAATTCGACCAGTTATCAAATGATTGTATATATAATAGATACCTTAATATATAAATGGAGCATTTGGTCTCCTAGGTCCGACCAGATCATGAGACGGTCGTCCTCGTACCGAAGGATTTAGCGTTGGGCGAAGTGAAAACTCTTGTAGAGAATGACACGCTAATTACCATATCATATTGACTTTAATTACCATGTCATATCCGGGTATGTCTGTAATCTCCTGTATCAAATATAGATATATATATTTTATACATTTAATGACCTCCCATCAATCTAATTTTGATTTCCTTTTACTGGTGTCCCGTCACCAATCAATTTTAATTGGCTTTCTTTTATATTTCTAGAACAACCAAATAACATATAGGGTGCGTTTGGTTGAAGTTATCATGTATAATCTTGGTTATGTGATTACCAAGTAATCACATAACCAAAGTTATGTGGAATAAAATATAACCAAATGTTGTTTGGTTCAACCTAGATAATGTAACAAAAACTTATATATTATTATTATTATTATTATTATTTAAACTCTACATTTTTTTTATTTTTTATTTTTCATGTTTTTCTTTATTTTATGTGTTTTTTTGTTATTTTATTTTATTTATTTCTTTTCATTTTTTTTAGTTTTTTATTTTTTTTCCCCATTTTTTTATTTTTTATAATTTGTGATCCTGTCCGAATCAGGAGTCAAGGGACGCTGGGCACGTGGCGTTTCCTGCGGAATCCTCGAATGCTCCGGTGAACCTGCAACAAAACCGGGCCGGGAGGGGTGTCCCGGCGACGGCCCTCCGACGCTCAAGTCAGGCGAGGAATAACAAAAAGGTGGTTCCCAAATCAAGATTTTTTTATCATCATACCTCCGGTGAAGAAATGGAGGCCTTATATAGACCTTTGGAGGAGACCCGAATGCCCCGGTCAAATCAACAACATGCCTTTGACCATGCTCAAGTATGGGTCTGTCAGAAGGGCCATGCCCAAATATGGATCTATCAGGAAGATGTTCATGAGACCATACTGCTACTGTACCGACCATTTCACGATGTGACGGCGAGATCCTCCATCGTGCGATTTTGTGTACGGCCTAATCATCAGACATGCTCCTGCTAACATCCCAGATCCAGGGCCGAGCGGATGAGCCGCTCGGCTACCTTTTACCCTCGCCCATATTTCTGCCGAGCGAACTCCCGCTCGGCCCTTATGCTTCTGCCGAGCGGACTACCGCTCGGCCCTTCGATCTCCCAGCCTTGACGTCGGAAACCCAAGCCCTTGGATGGGTTAGTTAGCCTACCCAGGGTCTTCTGCCGGATCACTTGCCTTCCCTTCAAGTCTAGTCGAAGGAGGCAGTAAGTCCGACTGACTGGACTGCGTGTCCGAGCGGGTAGTCGTCGCCTATAATATTCTTTGAGCCGTTCGGTCCTTACATCAGGTTAGGCCGTTCGGCTATTCAATTGGGATGCCTTGTCGTTCCAGATAGATGTTTATTCGCCTGCATTTCCCGAAAATCGCGCAAAATCTTTCTCATTAAATCACAGCATGCGCGGTATGACGCGCATTAATTGCACTCGGTGACAGAGCGCCACGTGTCGATCCTGGTGTGGCGGCGACGTCATTTACGAGGGGATGCGCCCGTTTGAAATGGACGGCCCGATGGCGTCCTTGTTTCTCGTGCCTTGGATCGGACGGTGGAGGCTGACCTGCCTCTGCAGTATAAAGTCTTCCTCTCCTTCCTTCGCCGCACGCTTGTTTGCGTGTTGCCTTCTGTTCCATTCCATTGCTGCGGCCTCCGGCGATCTAGTGTCTGGGTTTAGGCGGCGATCCCCTCATCGGTGATTCTTCCGACCTCTTTCCTTCCCCGTGAGTCCTCTGCCTTCACTTATTAGGTTTTTCCTGCTCCTTTCGCCCCTTTCCTTCCCCTTTCTTCAATTTCTCGCCATTCTTCCGCTTTTCTGAGATGGCAAGCTCCTCCGCACCCGCTGGTAGCGCTCTGGGCCCTTGGTACTTGACCATGGAGAGCCGATTCGATGAGGAGCACGCCCGGCGCCTCATCCGGACATATGAGCTTCCTGATGACCACGAAATAATCCTAGCCGACGCGACCGATCGGCCACATGACCCGCCGACCGGCTCTATTTGTCTCTTTTTAGACCAATTCCAGGGCGGCCTCAGATTTCCCACTCATTCTTTTATTTTGGAAGTTTGCAACTACTTCCGCATCCCGCTCGGCCAGCTTGTGCCGAATTCCTTTAGGTTGCTGAGCGGGATGGTCGTCCTCTTTAAGTTGCACAGCATTCCTCTCGACCCTAAGATATTCCATTTCTTCTTCTACCCCAAACAATCAGAACCGGGCACTTTTATCTTCCAAAGCAGAATAGGCTTCAAGTTTTTGATAACATGCGCCTCCAACAAGCATTGGAAGGAGTTCTTCTTTTACATTCGACTCGATCGGCGACATTCGAACTAAATGGCAAATTGTCTGAGCCAGTGAGCTCGGCAAATTCAAACAACCGCCTACCATCAATGGTTATCACGGTCGGTGATACAAAATTGACCATTCTGCTCAAAGGGTCTTGTACATTTTGGGTTGTCTCCGTTCGGGCGATCTCCCATACCGCATGGGTAAGGATTCTTCATTCCTTCGCTTTTTTGTCTAAGCGATTTTAATTTTTCCCTATGACTGAAGTCATGTGGCTCTAAGGCTCTGCTCATTTGAAGCGAAGTCAATGAGTTAGGCGGCCACCAAGGAGCTCGTGAGTCTTATCCTAACCGCCCGGCGAGTCTGAGAGGGAGGGCACAGTCGCCCACAAGCAGGTGCCTCTTGGGTTCTGGCGGTTGAGGCGGAAATCGATCCTGTTCCTCGGCTCCCGAGTTGGGCGTTCGCATGTCGAGGATCCCCATTGGAATCTGCGTGAAGCGTCGAAGAGACTGAACCCTCCACGAGCCGGGAGGAGGACTACTGGCCGATCGGTGACTTCCGGCCGCCGCCATCACGGATCGGGACTCCTAGGCGTCGCCACCTTGGTTCTCCTCCCGGACTCGTCGTCGCTGCGGCGGTTGGTGAACTTCCACTATAGAGTCTTGGGCGGGCTACGCGGTGCCGAGCGGCATCGCCATCAACCATCAAGACCACCTCAGATTCCCATGGATATTTGCTATCCGCCGATCGCCGTCGAGCCCTGTTCACGAAATAACCTTGGCGGGTCCGCTGCCAAGCTCTTCGAGGGCCTTGATTCGATGGCCTTAAGTGACTCGGCGATAATAATATCGTGTGACAAACCCATCTTCATTCCGTGTCATGCTATTGTTTGATTCTGATATTATTATTTCCCTTACGGTGGAAATTTGAACAAATTGCCACTAGCGTCGGTGGCAAGTTAGAGGCCTTGGAAAAACTTAAGTGTCGGAAGGTTCCACGGTAGGCGGGAGAAAGCAATCCTCGGTACGGAAAAGTGCCACAGGTGATGAGGTGGCGGGCTAGAGCCTTGGTGAAGCGCGACAAAGGGTGGTAGTGGCCGGAAGAAGGCGGTGATCGTGCTGGACAAAATGAAAGTGGAGGTCGTGCGCTGGTCAACAATCCAGGATCTGGAGGCCCGGTGAGCAGCGAGCAGGCCCGTTCGGTGAGCACAAAGGTGAAGCAAACTTGAAGCCCTCAAGAGTCTTTAAGCGGCTCCCGGGCGGTCCTCAAAAAATATAAGGAGGAAGAACCGAGTCGCCTGGCTGCAGCGCGCCAAGAATACCTTCAGTCAGAGAGGTTCGGCGTAAAGTTTGGGGGCCACATCTCTTCTACTTTCGCCGAGGCGGTTAAGGTCACCGTGGCGTATCTGAAGAAGAGCGGCCACCTTCCTGAAGGCATGCATATTCCCGCCTCCGACCTGACGGCCCTGCTTGATGATATCCCCGATGCTTTCTTTAATTTCGAGGACCCGGAGTGATGTGCGTCATTTAAGCACTCTTTGTATTTCATCCGCTGGGCGGATGTTAAATTTTTGTAATTGCCGCTCGGCGCAACGGCCTTTGTTAAAATTGTTTACCCTTCATTGCCTTTGTATTCTTGGTGCTCGTTCGTAGAGTCAGTTAAGCTCTATTCGTTTAAATCGCTTAGAGGATTCACACTGCTTGTATTCAGCAAATGCCAAGTGTTGGCAAACTGAAAACCGGTCGGTGAGGCTCTCGATGTCTAACGACAGTTTGTCGGTCTCGAGACTACACTCCCGACGGCACGGGGTCTTCCCATCGAGCGTTTGGCTCGGTCCACATCCTCCCGGCCGAACAGCTCGGGGGTCTTCGGCATCGAGCCCGTGGCTCGGACATAATCCTCCCGGCCGATCGGCTCGGGGGTCTTCGGCATCGAGCCCGTGGCTCGGACATAATCCTCCCGGCCGATCGGCTCGAGGGTCTTCGGCATCGAGCCCGTGGCTCGGACATAATCTTCGGCGATCGGCTCGGGGATCTTGACATCGAGCGTGGCTGCGCAATCCTCGGCCGAGCGGCTCGGGGCCGGTGATCGCGACCTCGAGCGGGAGAATATATGATATCTTTGGTCGATGCGGTCCGGCCGGGAGTTATAGTCGCGGTCCGTGCGTCGACTCTTGGTCGGCGGTTTATAGTCGCCGATCATTGCGTCGACTCTTGGTGGTCGCGTGTTTATAGTCGCCGGTCCAATGCGTCCCGACTCTTGGTGGTCGCCGTGATTTATAGTCGCCCGATCAGTGCGTCCGACTCTTGGTGGTCGCGTGAGTTTATAGTCGCGGTCATTGCGTCCGACTCTTGGTCGGTCGCCGTGATTTATAATCGCCGATCATGCGTCCGACTCTTGGTCGGATCGCGTGGTTTATAGTCGCCGGTCCAACTCTTGGTTTCGGGCCGGGTGATTTATAGTCGCCGGTCATTGCGTCCGACTCTTGGTCGGTCGCCGTGATTTATAGTCGCCGGTCCGGTGCGTCCCGACTCTTGGTGATCGCGGTGATTTATAGTCGGTCCATTGCGTCCGGCTCTTTGGGATCGCGGCGTGATTTATAGTCGTGATCCGACTCTCGATTTTTACGGCGGTGCTCGTCGGTCTTGTAATACCATATACGGCAGGGCGGCTCGGGCCTTCACATCGAGCCTGGGCTTGCATATAATCCTCCCGAGGTAGTCTCGGCTATAATGTACCTTGCCGAGCGGCTCGGCATTCGCTCTAGGCAATAACCTCCCTCTATCACCCTGAGCAGTAGCAGGGTTTTAGTTTCCCATCCTGCCATGGTTGAGGTCTCAGATTCAAGCGTGTAGCTTATCTTTACGCAGCCCGGCCGCGGCACAGGGTCTTCTAGTCTTGATGATCTGGTCTTATTTTGCTCCTGAGTTTTCATTTCTGCATTTTCAATAATCGGTCGAAAAATGTACACGTAGTGGTTCTGATGATACCCTTTCACCACTTGGGTAAATTGGAGGTGGTTAACGCTCAGCCTATCTAGTTGTCGAGCCCTCATCTTCCGGATATCTGGCGCGGAGCTTTTCGATGATTTTGAGGACGCCCATGGAGCCTCCGACTTCAAGCGTCGTGGCCAGCAGCCTTTCGGACAAGATCGCCGACTTGGAATGCTACAGGAATAGCGTCGGTTGTAGTTTTGTTTCATCCGTGACGGCCATATGCCAGACGGCGCCTTGCCCTTTCCTCTTTGACCAAATCTAGCTCCATGTTTCTCAGCTCGTTGCCCTCATCGTAGCATTTATTCGTCGGATTCAGCGCCGACTTCAGCGGGATGGCGGCCTCACCATATACCAAATGGAGCAGTGTGACTCCGTCCCTTCTTTCGGCGTCGTCCGGATGGCCCAGAGCGCTCGGCACTTCATCGGCCAACTTCCTCCCAAATGATCGAGCCGAGCGAGAATCTGAAGGATTTCCGGTTGGCGACTTGACGACCATTGCTCGAGGATAGGCCACGGATGTGAAATGTTGCTCAATCGTAGCTATTGCACCAATCTTCTAACATTTTCCCTGTGAACTGCTGGTTGTCGGACACTAGTCGGGGGATGAGAACCGACAAATGATGTGTTGCGGATGAATTTTTTAAGTAATCTTTTGCGGCTCGGCCTCCACCCACTTGGAGAAGTAATCTACACACTAGTAAAAATTTCCTGCGTGTCGCCATCAATGGACCTAATATCCATTCCCAGCGATCGAGCGGACATGAGATGGTTGATGCCTTCATCTCCTCTGGGTCGGTGGGAGAAGTTGTGATACTTACGGCATGAAGGCGGTGAATCTCGTGAGCGTCGCTTGTAAGGTTGGCCAAAGTACGGCGAGGATCTTCTTGGCTACGGCGCGCTTGGGATGGCCGCCACATGATCCTTGGTGTACTTCACAGAGGATGTCTGAGTCTTGAACTCACACATTTCAACAAAGGCGCAGCTTTCTTATCTGATTGATCTCCGATGAGTGTAAACCGACCGGCCCTCCTCACGAGAAGTTGGGCTTCGTCGATCGGCAGTGTTTTCGGCGGAGGAACTCTATGATGGATGTCCTCGATCGTGCTGAAATGAGCCCTCCATCCGATCGGCGTCGCCACCAGCGGCGTTTTTCAATGTTTGTTGAATGGCGATCGGCGTTATTGAGCTCAGTTTGGCTAATTCATGTGCTGGTTCTCGTTCGGGAATCTTACAATAAGCACTTCTCGAAAGTAGCTTTGAGTTTTCAAAGGCTTCGGTAGCTTAAGCCGAGCTATTGATTTCAAAGGTGCGGAAAGTTGTTGAGCGGCCTGTGAATCGGAATAGAGGATCACCCGACCGGCACCCACATGCCGTGCTGCCTGTAATCCGGCTATAATGGCCTCGTACTCTGCTTCATTGTTGGTGGCCTTGTAGTCCAGCCGGACTGATAGGTGCATCTTTTCTTCTTGCGGTGAGATGAGCAATATCCCAATCCCACTTCCGAGCCGAGTGGAAGACCCATCCACATATATCCTCCATAGAGCTTCCAATTCTGGCCTCTGTACCTCGGTCACAAAATCAGCCAAGGATTGGGCTTTAATCGCCGGGCGGGGCTGGTACTGGATATCAAATTCGCTTAACTCTGTTGTCCACTTGATAAGTCGTCCGGACGCTTCTGGATTCAACAGGACTCTTCCGAGTGGACTGTTCGTCCGGACAATGATTGTGTGGGCTAAGAAATGCATGCGAGGGCCCTAGCGGCTTAGAACCAGAGCAAGGCCAACTTCTCGAGTCCGGTGTGGCGAGTTTGACATCTTTCAAAATACACCGGCTGCTCTTCATCACTCGCCCTCACAAGTGCTGAGCCTACAGCATGCTCGATTGATGACGGATACATATACAGTGATTCCCCGCCGATCGGCTTGGCAAGTATAGGCAGGGAATTTAGGTATGTCTTCAACTCTTCAAATGCTCGGTCACACTCCTCATCCCACTGGAACTTTGTAGCTTTTCGCAGGATCTTGAAGAAGGGCAGGCTCCGATCGGAGGTTCTAGAGATGAATCTGGATAAAGCAATTATCCGACCGGTCAACCTTTGCACTTCTCTTGTATTTCTTGGGGGCGGCATGTCTTGCAGGGCTTTCACCTTGTTGGGATTTGCTTCGATTCCCCGCTCGGTCACTATATACCCCAAGCGCCCTCCTTTAGCTCCGAACAGGCATTTTGGATTTAACGAATGTTTGGAAGGTTTCTTCCATATCTTTGAAAAGATGATTCGCTCGAGACGGATTTGATAAGGATGTCGTCCACATAAACTTCTAGATTCCATCTGCTCCTTGAACACCTTGTTCATCGCGTTGATAAGTGGCCCCGGCATTCTTTAATCCGAGCGGCATCACGTTGTAGCAATATGAAGTCATTTGTTACAAAGCTTACTTTTTCTTGATCTTCCGGCGGCACTTGATGATACCCTTGGTAGGCATCAAGCATGCAAATTAATTCGCAGATGGTCGTAGAGTCCACCTGTCCAGGCGGAGGATAAAAATCCTTGGGGCATGCTTTGTTCGGTCTGAAAGTCGATCGGACCCTCCACTTGCCGCCCGGCTTGAGACCAAGACTACGTTGGCCAGCCGACTCGGGGTACCTCGCGTATGTGGCCCTTAGAGATTTTCTACTTCGGGATAATGGTATTACTTTCGTGGCGAAGTCCTCTGTTTCTTGGCCGTCGGTCGGACATGCAATTCATGCGACAGGCTTGGCGAAATTCTGGGCAACTCATGTGTCAAACATTCATCATGATTAGCATTAAGCTCATACATTTGGATCCCCGCGATGTAAGTGGTGGCTTCCGATCGGGTCGGATCTGAACTTCCTCCTTTTCATCATAAATTAAAGCGGGGTTTTCGGTTATGGCGTGTACCTCGATTCGGGGACCTTCGGAGCCTACGCTCGGATCATCTCTATATAGCAGCGTTTGCTAGTTGATCTCCCGCACTTCTCCAACTTTGTCCTCACGGGAACTTTATCTTACGGTGGAAGGTTGAGACAACCGCTCGGAATTTGCAGAATGACATTGTAAGATGATGGAGAGTCGACCACCACGAAGTTTATTGTCCTGGTCCTCGGGCGGTTCTTCTCGATGAGATGGCGTAGAATACATCAAGTATTTGAACTTCATTGCCGTAAACCCGTAGGCGGGGTTATCATAAGCGTGACTCGATTCGATCAATTTCAGTGATCGAGCGCCTTCTTGAATATGATGTTGGTAGGGCTCCTGTGTCAACAAATGTCACGATGAATGGTGTAATTTGCTATTACCGCTTTAATGAGCACGTCGTCATGGGGTACTTCTACTCCTAAATCCCGGGCCGAAAGTGATTTACAGTCCGATCGCCCTTCTTAGCTCTGATGAGCCGCGTGGATCTGCTATGGTGTAGGCCGCCTTTCTTGCTCGGTTGGGTCTCCTCCCGGTCGAGCCCTTGACAATAGCGTTGATTTCGCGAAATATTGCTCTGTTTTCTTCCTCAGGTGGATGGTGGGACCGTTCCCCTAGGCATGACGATTCTCTTGTGCGGGTGATGCAGTGCGTCGGGCGTCGGTGATGTTGCCTCTCCATGCGGGTCGGTCGGCTTCCTGAGCCCTTTGCCTCCTGTCACGGGGAGGAGACCGGCGTTCGACCCTCATGGGAGCAGGATTAGTCACGAAGGGAAGACTCCGGCAATCTCTCGTGTTGTGCGTGTCTGACTGGTGGAAGGAGCAGAACATAGGAGTCCACCTCTTCTTTGGCTTGGGCCGGCGGCATCCACTTCTTGTACATGCGATGCTGTGGGAGGATGAATCCCTCCTCTTGGTGCCTCCTGTGTGGTTCTTGGAAGGATGCGGCATCGAATGAAATTCTCGCCGTTCTCCACGGTTGTACGTTCCATGTGGCCTGGGGCTTCGCGAAGCGGGTCGTTTCCATGGAGAAGTCGTAGTCTCGGGGGAAGGGGGATGAAGTCCCCGTCATCAAGCCTGTGTTGGCGGTTACATTAGTGGCATAGCCATGGTTGAATCGTGGATGTGAACAAGGAAGGGTTTTACGTCCTTGGAGGCGAAGTGGTGGAGGAAGGCGTTGAAGTCCTTGAAGCTTGTGATGGGAGGCGAGCGTGACCCACGGAACCACCCGTCGGAGGCGTGGTGGAATCGGCACTTCACTCCATCGGTGTATTGGTGGGCGTGGCGGTATTATCAAACTTACCAAATGATCATCCGGGTCCGTTGTTCCATTATACTACTTCGATCGTAGGGGCACGTAGTGCTTAGGCAAAGGATCTCATGAATGGCTTAGAAAATTGGCGGTTGGTCCGCTCGGGAGATGAGTCCGTCGAGGCTTTCCCTTTTCTATCATCCGTCTTGGCATTTACGTGCGAGGAAGATCTATCTCTTGATTTGCTTGTGCGAAATAGGGCCGATGGAATGCGATGGTGGCTTGGGTGCTTGGCTCGGCCACGAGCGAGATGTCGCTGTTCTTCCTTTCTCGGCGGATGCTTTTGTTTTGCTCCACGAGTTTGGCGGCCCTTATCTCGACAGGCGTCGAGTTCCCTCCTTAAGCGTCCGTGTCTTGTCGTCCGGCCCTCGTCCATTGTTCGATCGGGCGGGAGGCGTTCCAGCGGCGCCAATTTGATCTGTCAGATCGAGTCGAGGGGCCACGGGCGCGTGGCGTTTCTGCGGAATCCTCAGATGCTCCGGTGAACTGCAACAAGCGGGAGGGTGTCCGGCGGCGGCCCTCCGGCCTTCAAGTCGAGCGAGGAATAACAAAAGGTGGTTCCCAAATCAAGATTTTTTTATCATCATACCTCCGGTGAAGAAATGGAGGCCTTATATAGACCTTTGGAGGAGACCCGAATGCCCCGGTCAAATCAACAACATGCCTTTGACCATGCTCAAGTATGGGTCTGTCAGAAGGGCCATGCCCAAATATGGATCTATCAGGAAGATGTTCATGAGACCATACTGCTACTGTACCGACCATTTCACGATGTGACGGCGAGATCCTCCATCGTGCGATTTTGTGTACGGCCTAATCATCAGACATGCTCCTGCTAACATCCCAGATCCAGGGCCGAGCGGATGAGCCGCTCGGCTACCTTTTACCCTCGCCCATATTTCTGCCGAGCGAACTCCCGCTCGGCCCTTATGCTTCTGCCGAGCGGACTACCGCTCGGCCCTTCGATCTCCCAGCCTTGACGTCGGAAACCCAAGCCCTTGGATGGGTTAACTCTAGCTCCGCTCGGACCTACCCCAGCTGCTCGGCTCGCTTAGTTAGCCTACCCTGGGTTTACTGCCGGATCAATTTGTTTAAAGTTTTTTTTTACTTTTTAAATTTTTTTTATGTTTATTTTTTTTGTTTTTAATTTTTTTTATATTTATATATATATATTTTTATGTTTTTTATTATTTTTACGTTTTTTCTAATTTTTATGTTTTTTTTATTTTTTCCAAATTATTATTTATTATTATTATTTTTTTTGTTTTTTCTATTTTTTAAAATTTTTAGGGGGCGTTTGGTTCTCTCCTAGGAATAGGAATGAGAATGAGTATCATAGTATTATGCAATGGGAATGGGTATGAGCTTGGGTATCATTCTTAAAAATGATGTTTGGTTAGTTAAATATTTTCAATCGGAATGAACATAAATTTCCTTTTTTACCCTTAGCTTATAGGAAAATAAGAAAAAAAATTAGATAGGAGAGAAAATTGGATGTGAGAGAAACATATTGATCCGGCAGTAAACCCAGGGTAGGCTAACTAAGCGAGCCGAGCAGCTGGGGTAGGTCCGAGCGGAGCTAGAGTTAACCCATCCAAGGGCTTGGGTTTCCGACGTCAAGGCTGGGAGATCGAAGGGCCGAGCGGTAGTCCGCTCGGCAGAAGCATAAGGGCCGAGCGGGAGTTCGCTCGGCCGAAATATGGGCGAGGGTAAAAGGTAGCCGAGCGGCTCATCCGCTCGGCCCTGGATCCGGGATGTTAGCGGGCATGTCGATGATT